>NW_006793673.1:129744-142767 GCF_000442215.2 Lipotes vexillifer | reverse complement strand
TCCCTACACCCATTTTAGGAAATAATTTATGCATCATCACATTTGCTAAGGCTGCAAAAATTTTACTAGGAAAAGAAGAAAGCAAGATGGGAAAAAGAGGTGAACTTAAGCAGGAAATAAAGAAACTACTTATTGCATCTATATCTGTACTGTCATTGATTGGTGAATTTTTATCTGAAAGGCATAATTATGCTTTTGCTAGAACAATGTATACTAGGCATTTTAGATAAGAAGGAAAAAGTTTAGGGATAGTTTACATGTAAGAGACAAAGGATATAAAATAAATCTATCAGAGAACTAAGATGATAGGAACTTCAGTCCATTCTGCTTCTGGATGCCACTGAGATGAGTTTTGGGGTTGAAGGCCAAGAGCTTGGGGCAGAAAAGAATTAAGAGAGTGAAACCCAACATAGTGTAAGAGAGGGTCTATGGTAATACAGCTACAAGGATGTGTCACAGGGTCCTGGTTTACATGAATATTTAGTACAAGACTCACCCCAAAAGGCTAGAACACTTGAGAATATTGATTCTATTAATATAAATAATAAAAGCAGATTTAGAATAGTTGGTGGCACTGCAGTATCCACACCAGCTCTGCTTCCTTCTCAAATTGTACAGAACATGATGAAACACAACCAGAGGCCGCTGTTTGAAAGTAATTAGACCAACTGATCTTGGCTTTGGATTTAGTGTGGAGCTCTATTATCTGTGAGTAATGAAACATATCCTGCATTGATTGCCAAAATGGCCATGTGATGCTGAAAGCACTTCATGGTCTACCAAATGTACCAAAATGTCATGTTCTGAGATTCTTTGATAACATTGAAAAGACTCTAAGTGATCAAATAAATGATCAGGTAAGGAGAAAATGTATACATTTCTAATATCAAATTCATTTATGCATTTTCCCAGCCAATAAATTAGTAATAAAAAATAAACTTCATTTTACATGGTAATTAACCTGATTTTAAATTCATGAGGACATAGATTTTTTCCATTTATGTACATTATATAATTAGAGTTTACAGTTCTACAAACATATCTGAGAGTATATAAAGATTATTTAATAAGTACGTGAGTAATCAGAAATAAAAAAACTAATATGAAAATCAAATGGAAAAATGATGTAAAGAAATATATAAGTTGAAAAATAAGACTAACATAAATGAAATTTGGAGAAAACAGTTAAATATATAAAATGTGAAATGAATCTCAAGAGTAAAAATTAAAACATGTCCAATAGAAATTTTGAGAAAAAGAAGTAATTTCCATTGGGAAAGGGATTTGAAAAGAGACTCACTGAAAAGAAGGGGAAAAAAACCCCAACTATATCTTTTCAAAACACTTGAATTGTTCTTCAATAATTTTAATTAATTCAAGGTTATACTTTTTTTTTTTCTTTTGTGGAAACATATTCTTGCTTTCAGTCAGTCTAAATATCTAGCTTGATCTATTCACATGGATGTTTTGGTGATTTTTCTCAGGAAGTAGCAACAGATTTTATAAAGAAATACAAGATCAGAATTGAGGAAGAATAGTACTATTTTTTCATATATTTTTGCACATTATTTCTTAAATTGTAATTATGATATTGATTAAATCCATTTTAAATTATGACCAGTTATCTACAACCATGCATTTTAGTTTTTCTAATAATGATGGTAGTGGTTACTTTTTCAGAGGAAAGAAACTGTATTTTAAAATGTCTTCAAATTTATTTTGTAATGAGGAGGTATAAATTAGCTATATAGTCAAATTCATTAAAATAAAAAGTAATAGTATACAACGTTTCAGGGCTTAGAAAATATACTTGTTGTTGTAATAAGGAATAATAATAAATGCTGATTTAGTAATATATTTTTGGATTTTCTGCAGAAGTAAAAAGCTCTATTGGTGCAAAATTGGTTTTTAAAACTACTATTTTATTACAAATAATGGGATCAAATTTTTGAAAACAACTCTACCTAAAATCACTACTATTCCAAAAAGTTTCAACATAAAATATGAGTGTTTAAACAGTTTTTAGATTCTGTGTTCTCCTGAATATTGGTAATCGTAACTCATAAAAATGAATGTGTGAAACGATGATATTCAGATTCCAATGTCCTGAATATTTCATAGAATTATTCATGAAATTACCACACTTATATGAACAGAATGTGATACAACTAATTTTATAATCTAACTAAAATGTGACTGATGAAATAAATGGTAATATGATGTGAAATTAGCATTTTTCATATTAATAAAACTATAGTCTTGTGATTATCCAATCTCCATACTTAATAACTTATTAGGTTTTTGAAGACTTTGAATTTTGAATCCGGATTGGAGTTTATAGGTCATCTGTTAATAAAGCACACATAAAGTAGACTTTTTAGAAAAAATCATATAAAATTTTAAAAGATGTACTTACTAAAATTTAAACTTCAATGAACAAAACACTGCACCCAAGACAAGCTTCAGGAGACATGACAACTAAATGTAATGTGATATCCTGAATAGAATCCTAGAACAGAAGTAACATTAGGTAAAAACTAAGAAAATCTAAGTAAAATATGAATTTTTGTTAGTAATAATTTATCAATATTGGTTAATTTGTAAAACATGCACCATACTATTTTTTTTTTTTTTTTGGTACGCGGGTCTCTCACTGTTGTGGCCTCTCCCGTTGCGGAGCACAGGCTCCGGAGGCGCAGGCCCAGCGGCCATGGCTCACGGGCCCAGCCGCTCCGCGGCATGTGGGATCTTCCCGGACCGGGACACGAACCCGTGTCCCTTACATCGTCAGGCGGACTCTCAACCACTGTGCCACCAGGGAAGCCCACACCATACTATTTTATGATGTTAATAATAAGATAATATATGGAAACTCTGTAGTATTGTTGAAACTTTTCTGTAAACTGAATACTATTTGAAAAAAGATTTATTTAAAAATGTCATCTAAAAAAATAAAACTGTAAGGGGCGGGTTAAATAGAAGAGTTACATAGCAGAGACCTAATTGAAAAGATAATTAGTTGAAGTATAACTAGTAATTAATAATAGATCTGAAGACAGATTTAGAGGATTTGCCACAGAGAGAAGTGGAAAAATAGAAAATAGAATATTGAGGAATATATTATGACATTATTATTTGAATTAATATAATTTTTAAGTAAATTTCATTCTTTCAGCAAATATTGACACTTTATAGATGTTTTTAAGAAGGCATATAGGGTATAAATTTGAAAAATAATTTGTGTCTTCTACAAACTCACTGTGAAAAATTGTGAAACTGAAATAGAAATACTCATTTTCATAAAGTATTTAGTAAATAATTTGTGTGATAGATTTGAACTAAAGCACTTAAAAAACGTATTTGAAAATCTTCTATTTGATCTAATGCCCTTACCACATATAAGTGCCAGATCTTATTGCAGAGATTGCTCATTTTTTAAAAGATATATTGCTTTTGTCTCATAATTTATTTTAGAAAATGATCCTAATGGCTTGATTAACTTAATACAGTTCATTTTCAGACATGAATAATTTATAGCTCTTTCAATGACTGGATAGAGTTCATTAAATTCTATTGATCCTGTGGTCTAATTGTATATGGAATGATTAATACATGAAGTTCAATTATCAGTTATTAAACAAAGACCACTGTCATACATGTATTTCATAATAAAGAGACTACTCCACTACATAATGTGGGTTTAAGTGATGAGAATAACCAGGTAGTTGAGAGCAAACTACTATTAGAAACTGTCCAGGACTAGAAAGTTAATAATTAATGAATGATGGTTTCCAACTATGTTCTTATTTCTATTTTGCTGCTGCCTCTTGACAAGCTGATCCTACTTTCTTCTAATTAATTTGAAAGGATGCTTTATTTGGAATTAGTTTCATAAAGCATTGGAAGAAAAAGAAACAGATAATAATCCCGGTGATTATTTATCAAACTAGAAACAATTAACATGTCATGAAGAACACCTAACATATGATGCTACCTAATGAGAAATCTACTATTTTCATATCTGTTTCAGTTGTATGAATGTGTGCTTGCAAAATAGAGAAAAATGAGGAATTTGAAGATAAAGCATTTCCCATTATAAAAAGAAACGTTGTTTATTATTGTGAGGAAGATTTGAACAAATAAGTCATTGCTAATAAATTTTCTCATATTCTATAACAATATCTTTGTGCTGCTTTTTCTATATTTCCAAGTTCTAACTGTAGATTGCTTATGTAAAGCTGGAAAGTCATATTTATATTTTTATTCTTATAACATAAGAAAAATTGCCTTTCACGAAGCAAGAGATCAATGTCACTTTGAAAGAAAGAAGAAATTAACAAAGGAAGAATGAATAAATAATGACATGAATGATGTATTTTGGCTTAAATGAATAAATTGTAATAGATTTAGATATATGAAATTATTTATTCCACAAAGCAGTGTTCTTTCAAAATAGATTGAATATTAGAAAAACCAAGATTTCAAAATTGACATAACAACATCAAAAACTGTTAACATTTATTGAATGCTTACTATGTCCCAGTTACTCTTTTAAAGGCCATGCCCAATCAGATTTAATTTTGGATATGAATCTATAGTTAAAATTCTAATTTTAGACGTGTGCTATTATTAAAATTTTTAGATTCTACATACACACATCTAGGTTTGTGTATACCTATTTCACTTTCTTGGAGAATGTAGTTACTCTACCAATGATATGTCACTATCTCTACACCATCTCTATTCCTTAATTATTTTAGTGGGTATTGTGAAGATATTAAAACAGAAAGAATAGCTACCATCTACCAGGTATGCTTACAAAATAAATATTTACTTTAAGCTGAAAGATTTGTGAATTGAAAATGTTTTGCTTTAGATATTAAGATCCCAGTAATTAACTTTCTCTCTTTTTCTCTTTCTTTCTCTTCCTTCCTTCCTTCTTTCTATCTTTCCTTCTGTCTCCCCTTCCTTCCTTCCTTCCTTCCTTCCTTCCTTCCTGCTTTCTTCCCCCTTCCTTTTTTTCCCTTTTTTTTTATAAAGTCAATACTTAAGTGAAACCAAGATATACATTTCAGAGTTTTCTATTCAAAAGACTTTCTAGGTCTTCCCTAGTGGCACAGTGGTTGAGAGTCCGCCTGCCGATGCAGGGGACACTGGTTCATGCCCCGGCCCAGGAAGATCCCACATGCCGCGGAGCGGCTGGGCCCGTGAGCCATGGCTGCTGAGCCTGCACCCCTGGAGCCTGTGCTCTGCAACGGGAGAGGCCACAACAGGGAGAGGCCCGCGTACCGCAAAAAAAAAACCCAAAAAACAAAAGACTTTCTAAATAGTCTTGCATCTGTTGGAACAGTGTATTCTTGGCCTGAAATTATTTGGAACAATTTATTTTATTTTGTGGACATTTCTTCCTGTTTAAGCTGAACATTCTGGTCTTTGCTCAACACGTTACTCCTCCAATGCCTTCTTTGCCAAAGTAATAGAACTGATTAATTCTCTATTGTAGAACATGTATGTTAAAGTTGTCATGATTATTTAACCTTGGTTCAGCTCATAAAAGGTAAAGCTAATTTTAATCTGTTTTTTGAGAATTTTCTTTATGGAATATTATTTCACCTCTTCTCCAACCACATCGAGAAAGAAAGCATATGTTGTACCAGTGTTAGCTGTTCAGAAGGTAAATATGTAGTGCTGTAAAACTACAATGAGAAAGTAATGAGTTTTTACTGGACAGAATGATCTTTCAGAAAAATACTATATTTTCTGTTATTCCCAATTTTTCTTCCCAGGTAATATAAAATAGTTTAACTAATGAAAAATAAGCAATCCCCTGCATCTGATAAAATAGCTTAGGGGAATAATACTGAAGGAGATGGAGGGTGCATGCTGTGTGTGTGTGTGTGTGTGTGTGTGTGATGGACAGGAGCTGGGAGAAACACTGTAAAGAGTGCTGATTGCAGTGCACTGTATGGGGAGCTGCCATGCAATTTTGCTTGACTGGCTGATGTTCTGAGACCCAATTTTAAGTCCCACTGCATGTCTCATGTAATAATAAGAGGGAAAATAGATGCCTAGAAAGAATAAATTCTGAGTCAGGAGGAGTCATTATTCACAAGCTGCATTCATACTGATGAAGGCTGCATAGAGTGAGACATTCTATCCTGAAAGAGGGAATGGGTTTTGTTTCTACTTGTAAGTATCTGGCATGAATAAATACTTTATATAATTGAATAGAAGAGGTAGAATTGAAATTGGCTGGTGTTAACTGTTTAAGTTAATCCAGAAACCACTTACGACTTCTATGTATGTATGTGTGTATGTATTCATGTAAATATCTATTTACATATGTATGTACATATACAACTACCCCTCTGTCTCTATTTATCTATCTTATCTATCCTACTATCTATCTGCCTATCTATCTCAATATGTCATTTTATCTACCACCATAATTTTTTTATTGAAAAATTCAGTGTAAATTCTCTTAACTTTTCATTATTATAATTAGACCAAGGCATATATTATATTTGCTCTGGAAGAGAATGAAATAATTGCATATCCAAATGAAACTTAACCAGAGTGGAACTCAAAATCCTTGGTTAGTGTCCTGTAATTATCAAATATCTACATATATTGCAAATCTTGTACTTTAATACTTTAGGGTTTTGATTGTTTAATGTATTCAGTGAGACTGTTGATCCATCAAGAACATGTCTGCTGGGGCTTCCCTGGTGGGCCAGTGGTTAAGACTCTGTGCTTCCAATGCAGGGGGCACAGGTTTGATCCTTGGTCAGGGATCTAAAATCCAACAGGCCATGTGAAGGTGGCCAAAAAAAGAAAAAAAAAAGGATGCTGAGCTTAATGAAGGAAGATCATTCTTCTGTTTATCCTTTGTCCCTTAGACCGATTGTCTTCCACTATGGTTTTGAGTACATTAAAGACTGTTTTAGATATTACCCTTGCAATAAAATAAATGAAGATATAAAAGCACTGTGTACAGCATCGATCTCTCACTCTCATTCAGCTTTTTTGGCCTTAGAATAAGACTATCTCATGGAAGCCTTAGGTTATATAAACAAATGTCCACAAAGGTTTTGAAATTTAATTTGCTTTAGCTATTAAATGTTTTATGATATTTAAGAAAGGAAGCTATCTTAACATGAATTATTATTATTTACAAATGATAACCAACATAATGATTAGCATGCATTTAGATGGACAGTCACAAGCAACCAAGATTTATATATATGTCAGGCATTTTTTCTAGTAATGAGGGGTAAAAATGGAGAGGCCTATATCTGTTTTATACATATTTTACATCTTTTGAAAAGATGTCTTGTTTTGATAGATGTTTCCTTTAATATCTACACCTTGTTTCTGGAATGCCAGAGAAAAGCATTGTTTTCAGCTTGAAAACATTGAGAAGAAATATGTGAGAAGAGAAAGACAATAAAAAGCTGACAGCAGATATTGGTCAAATTGAAGAGTTGCTCATAAGAACTGAACTCTGCCTACTTAGATGGCTTTTTCTTTCCCCAGCAGATCTTAAATGTTTGTGCTTTACAAACATCATCTAAAAATTACCATGCTATTTTTACTTTGCCCATGGGAAAGAAACAAGTCTGACAAAATACATAAGAACTTATATGTGCAAAGAGAGCAAGAAAAACTGACTTGCAGTCTATTGAGTTCCTATGAAATTGCCTTCTATATTTAGTCAGTGTTTTTTAGTTGTCACCATATAAAATGTTATAAAATCAAGTACAGCTCTCTTAAAACAAACTGTACATTCGCAATACTAACAACTAAATGTATATATAGGGTTAACAAAACAATGTGCTACACCAAGCAAACTATGGAAATATAGTCAATCAAACATGGGACTTTATGCTTTCCAGACAGAAAGGGAAAAAACGGTAAGAGAAGATACATTCATAGATATATAACTAAAATTTTCAAATTTGGTGTTATTATAAATGCTATTTAAATTTTGAATGCAAATTATTTTTTGCTAATATATGGAAATACAACTGATTTTGTATGTTGACTGCATTCTGCTAAATCCATTTATTAGTTCTAGGAACGTTCTTGTAGACTCTTCAGAATTTTCTATGTAAACAATTATGCCATCTATGAATAGACACACTTTCCTTTCTTCTTTTCCAATATATATTACTCTTCTTATTTTGCCTTGTTGCACTGGCTAGAACTTCCAATATTATGCCTAAATAGGAGTAATGAGAGTGGATATCTTTGCCTTGTTCTTGTTTTTATGTGGAAAGCACTCAGTTTTTTCACCTGTTGATGTAATATTAGCTGTAGTTTTTAGGTAGCTTTTGTTTATCAGGTTAAGAAAGTTCTCTTTCATTCCTATTTTTCTCAGTATTTATCATGAATATTTGCTGAATTTTGTTAAATGCTTGTTCTATACCTATTAGCATAATTATATTGCTTTTCTTCCTTAGTTTGATAAAATGGTAAATTACATTGGGCTGGAGGTTTGCTGTTTTCCCCAACCTCCCAGATTAAGGTTTTTGTTCAGTAGGATTCAGGTGGAGATTCTAGACTCTCTCACATGGTTTCTACTCCTTTCCTCCGGTTCTGCACCATAATAGACATTTCATGGAATTTTTTCCAACTTTAATCTGGCTTATTTTCACTGTAAGGGGGAGAGCAATACTCTTTCTAGCTCTTTATTTCTGAGAAGCCAGAACAGAAAAATAGCTTTTTAAACTATTAAAAATTAATATAATTATTTGAAAATAAATGCAGAAATTTCAGTCAATATAAAGAAGTGAATCACTTTCCCTAGTAAGAGCAGAAGAAAATTTTTCATCATATCATAGGAATCTCTTTTACCTATGCATGACATGAATCTTACAGACCGCCGAGCATAAAAAGTGAACAAAGATATACTGAAGTATTAGGTCAGAAAGAAGTGTTAAAAAAAGAAAAAAAACGACAACAGGCCCCAGATGGAGTCACTTATCCTAAACCCACATGGCCAAACCACTGTTAATACCTAACTTAATTACAGTTTCAACCTCTTCCAGCAGTAGAATCTTAAACCTGTCAATCTGAAGTTACCTGGTTAGCGCTAGTAAGGTAATCTGCCTGATAAACACCTGCCATCTACCAAAGGAAAGTGAGCTTGCCTGAAGCAATCCACTCTTTGCTAATAATTTCTTGTCCTGCCCCCTTCTGCCTATAAAAGTCTTTCATTTTGTATAGCTCTTCAGAGCTCCTCTCTGTCTGCCATTTGGGATGATGCCCTATTCATGAGTCATTGAATAAAGCCAATAGGATACTTAAAATTTGCTCAGTTGAATTTTGTTTCTTTTTTTTTTTAACATCTTTATTGGAGTATAATTGCTTTACAATGGTGTGTTAGTTTCTGCTTTATAACAAAGTGAATCAGTTATACATATACATATGTTCCCATATCTCTTCCCTCTTGCATCTCCCTCCCTCCCACCCTCCCTATCCCACCCCTCTAGGTGGTCACAAAGCACTGAGCTGATCTCCCTGTGCTATGCGGCTGCTTCCCACTAGCTATCTACCTTACGTTTGGTACTGTATATATGTCCATGCCTCTCTCTCGCTTTGTCACAGCTTACCTTTCCCCCTCCCCATAGCCTCAAGTCCATTCTCTAGTAGAATTTTGTTTCTTAACAGAAGGTGCATACTACTCATTTTGGAAGAGGTTCATGACTCTCTTCAGAGCTTCGTAATTCTCCAAGATAAGTGATCAGATAGGGTACAATACAGCCAGGTCTCGTTCTAGGGAATCAGGTACAAATGTTATTAATACATGACAATGAGGGGAGAAATGTATTCCATAAACATAACCTGCCCAATCTGGGGCAAGAGAAAATGGGGGAGTAAGCAATGGAGTTTGCTTTGATTTTTTTCAACCAAAAAATAAGATTAATGTTGACATCTTGATGGTAATGTCTAAATTCATTAGCTCTAAAAGAGTGAGGGAAGGAATTCTTTTCTTTCCTAGGATTGGGCCTTTTACTGAACCAAACACTAGCAGAGATTGTGCCCCGTTGGGCAAGCACCACTGAAAGCAGATGCATTTGCTAAAGCCAAGAGGCCAGGGAAAGACGCATCAAGTTTCACGAGTTTTTGTACCCAGACTGGGACAAGGCTTCAGACTGGCCTGGATTTCATGAGGTTCATCCACCATCTCTTACTCTTCTGGCTTCTTATTCTAGATTTAATTTTGTGTTCTCAGAGTTAGGGTTCTGTTTTCTGCCTCTTCTAGACAACTCACCTGAACATGATCTTTTCTGCAAAGATGCAAATCTTTTCTGCAAACTGTTTAAGAGGCAAGATTTTAGAAATAAAGAATAATTTAAGGAAAATCTGGTTTTACAAATTTAAACTAAATTTATTCAGGGCGAAAAATAAGCCACTTCACAAGTCTGCAATTGATAAAATTATGAGAAAAATCTGAAGGGAGAAACAGGCTTGAGGGATTTGTATAATAATAACCTGCAGCTGCTTTTGTCCTGAAGAAGATGAAAACAACTGATTGACTCCCTAGTGAGAAGGTTTAAATTCAAGTTTCTGCTTCCAGATGAAGCAGCTACATTATCCTCTCAAAGACTTACTGTACTTCCCTGTTCCCTACCCACCATCCAACAAGGAATTGCCCTTCCAGATCCATTATTGCTTTTTTTTTCTGCCCAGGAGGCAAATCTCCATAGACTCCATCACTCAGAATCTCTTGGCTTCTGGCTTTCAGTTTACTGCGACTGATAAATGACTGCGTTACTGACCCTCCCAAGTTGGTCCCGAGCAAAAATGTCCTTTCTGCTCAGTGTCATTTGAGCCAATAGAATGAGACGGAGTTGGGTTCAGAAGTTAAGGAAAGTTACATTCTTTGACCAGAGGATGGAGAGGTGTGAGCTGGGGCTTTAGCGCATGTGCTCTTCTGGAAAGGCCAGGGCGGGACTGCTTCATAGGGATCTTGTCAGTGGGGAGGAGCCGCAGTTCTCAAGGAGTGGGTGCAGCTGTGCTTCATGCCCCAGATTGCAGTGCGGGCTGCGGCGTCTACACACGCCCAAACTGAGCAGCCTTTTCGCACCAGGAACTCCGGTCTGAGGCCTCTGCACCCGGTACCCTGTGAGCCAGCGAAACTCAACTAAGCACAGAGGGGCCGGCGGTGGTGCTGTGTGTCCCCCTCTTTCCTTCTGGGCTGTGGGACTGGCCGCGTTCTTCCACAGCCCGTCGTGCCTGCTGCCTTGTGATGTCTCCAGCCTTCACTGGGTCCTGGTAAGAGTTACACTGGATCCTCCACTGAAATTCCCTTCAGGTTTCAGAAACCAGCTGCAACTTTAGGTCAGAGTGCATTAAAATGAGCCACTTCTGAACGAGCAGCGCCCAGGCCCCAGGCCCTGCTGTGAAGGCCCCGGCAAGGGTCAGGGCTAGGTCCGTGTGACGTTCCAGCCCGTGCTCATCCAAGCGGTGCTCTGCCTCAGAGTTCGGGTAAGAGAGGAATCAGGACACCTCGCATTAGATCACCTAGCAGAGATCAGCCACTCCTGGGCTCAGTGAAGACATTTGCCGAGTGGATGAAAGGCTCTTGCTGCTCCAGCCAGGAGTCAGGACTCTGCCTCTGAGGTGGGAGAGCCAACTTCAGAACACTCGTCAAGAAGAGACCTCCCAGACCCACATAATATCAAACGGCGAAAATCTCCCAGAGATCTCCATCTCAACACCAGCACCCTTCCTGCTGGGACCTGGACCGATACAGTCACCAGATGTCACAGCCTGAATCAGAACCCAAGCTGTGTGCCTCCTGAGCTTGTTCTTTTAACATCAGACTCTGAAATGGGAGAAAATACTATTCGCTTTAACCGGACGCCCTTTCTACTTGGTATCTAATTTATATTTGTCTGAATTTGTTTTTCTCTTTAATGTACTGATAAGGCACTTGGGTTCTTAGAGAATACTTCTGGCCTGCTAGATGTATTCATGGAAGTGCCACGATGCTGCAGTTCTCTTTATCTCACCTGAGGATGCTGGGTCTGCGTTATCAATGGTGATGAGAGGGCTGTTTTAAAAGTCCTTTGAATGTGAGAATAAACTTTTTTCTTGGAGTGTAAATGAGAACGTATTTCCTATGATACACTCGGTAATACTATTTCATATTCCCTGGAAGCAGCAGCTCAGTTTTTAACCAGTAGGTTACAGTATGACGAAAAGCCTTCACAGTCGGCTTTAAACAACATTTGTTCTTTATATTTTTAGCTCTGCTCATCACTCGGAAAGAGTAGTTAAATTTCTACTTTAGAATTCCCAGTAGTAAATTTGAGCCCACTAAACTTTCTATGACGCTTCTGATTTTTATGTCACCCTTATCTTTATAGCCTGGCCTTTGAAGGGACTGATAACTCTGAGGGACTTTGGCCTCTTTTGCCATAACATATGATAAATGGGTTTAAAAATAAAATATATGAACCATATTAAATGTAAAAAGATATTTATGATATGAACTATACCATAAATTAAAATTTTTAAATCCACATTAAATATATATATATATATGACAGAACTCTTCAAAATTGGCAAGATAGCCAACCAATATAGTAAGGTTAAAAAAATACACTTAGTAATTGAAACTATTGTAAAGGGGTAAGTTTAAAGTTTGGATGTTACTAAATGCTATTAGTTCCGTGAGACTATGGATATGTGGATAATGTCTTAACCCTCACACCTGTTACTGGTACAGAAAATACTAGCTAACAGCAGATAGGAGATAAATTGCAAATTTATTAATGTCTGCTCAAATATTCTTGTCAGATTTAGGTTTCAAAACTAAGGATGACCTTTTCACTCTATCTTGAGCGCTCCCCTAGATAATCTACACGTTGCCCTTCATTTTGTGGGATGCCCATGTTGAAACCAGTAATGCCATTCAGTTATAAGTGCAATCTAATTGATGTTGTAAGCTCTGACCACTTGAGTTCTAACCTCTCCACCACCACAGGTGTGGATTTACTGGGGGGGGGGGGG
>NW_006793673.1:105192-129711 GCF_000442215.2 Lipotes vexillifer | reverse complement strand
CCGGGGGGGGGGGGTGTTAACTAGGAGATGGTTCCAGATCTTGAAAGAGAGACTAAAAAGGTCTTTTAAAACATCCATTTTAAGCTAATTCAGAACATAATAAACTAATGTCATACAACAAAACTTGGGTTACCCTATAGAATTTCAAGAAAAGTGTTCCAGCAAGCATTTCTCTACTTAAAAAAAGCAGTCAAGTAAATTAGGGTTGGACCAAGAAGTGTATATTTTTGCCATTGTATGTTTTGTGTTGTTGCTGGATTTATTTTATTGACAAAAAAGTGGGGAGGGTTTTGACTTACAGCTTAGTTTGAATAATTTCATATTTTTCTATGTATATTTAGGAAATGCAATCTGTTTACTTGAAAATTCAACTGGATTTGAGTTACATATAAAAATTTCTCCATAATTTAGAATATCTTGTTTCACAAACATATTTTCCAATATTACTGTCTGGAATTAGAACATCTAAATAACTTCTGATTTATTTGTTTCCAAGCTAGAGTTACAGTAATCACAGAAACTACTTATGCTTGCAAAAATAACACTTAACCGTTATTGGGATGTGAGATGTATTTATAAGTTCTGCCATTAAGCTGAATTTAAGCTCAAGATTTTTTTCTTTTCTGTCCCAGAGCAAGTGTTATAATCATATGCACAAAATTGTCACTTGGTATTACGTGTGTGTGTGTGTGAGAGAGAGAGAGAGAGAATAAGAGAAAGAGAAATTGATTCTTAGGGAAATGGTAGAAGTCATACAAGATGGTGAAATGAGTTGATTTGACAATGCTTTCAGAAGTCTCATCAGATAATGATAAAGAAAAAGACAGTGTTTATAGCAAAGGAAAACATGACTTGCCATTGTCTCCATTGTTTCAGTATAGCTCTTGTGAATAAACCTACCTAAGATTCATAAAAAACATTTTATCCAAACACAAGCCACATTTAATAAAGTTTTAAAATAAACAGTATTTTTAGTAAATCTCAAATTATATTAAAAATATTTTCAACTATGAACCTGTATTTTTATTCATAGCAGACATATTATCATTATAAATTTTAAAGACAGTATATTTATTGAATGGTAAACTGGCCTGTTATATATACTGTGCAATTAATTATTGAATGAAATATTGATAAATATCCCCAAATTATTAGTACTTTTTAACAATGTTTTATACTATATGAAATGCCCCATATATTGTTAGGTACTCACCACACCAACTTTGTTAGCTATTCACAATAGAAAAGCAGTCTTTAGGAAGTTAGTTGAGTTGTCACAGGTTTCACAGATGCAGAAGAATTAGGACTTAATTCTGCCCTCTCTCACCTACTTGAGTGGCCCTTAATACTGCCTCATACAGGATGACTAAACATATATACCTAGAGATTGTATTACTAAGCATACAACATACAAAGCATAAAAACATGACAGTGTGTATTGACTAGATGCAAATTCAAAAAATCTACATGGGAAAACAGGAATAATCAAATATAAGTTCACTGTCATGATTTATTCATTCAGGGAATATTTATTAAGTAACTATTATGTATTTGGTACCATTGCAGGTTACAGAAATGCCATAGAAACCAATCAGATACACAAATCTCTGCCTCATAGAGTGTATATTCTACTGGAGTAATCACAAGAAAAATAATTAAAGCATCAATTATGGTGGACAGTGAAGTGATAAAAATTAATCATTATAAAGCAGAAAATGGGAAGCTTAAACATAACAAAGAGTGGCTAAGATCATAATAAAGGTATATTTTGAGTAAAAACTTGGAGTGATACCTATGTGGATAACTGGTGAATCAGTGTTCAACCAGAGAAAAAGAACCAGTAGGAGATATGTATTGATATTAAGATACTTATTGCAAGGGATTGGTTTATGTCATTGTGGAGCCTGACTAGGAAAATCTGAAATCGGAAGGGCAGACCATCAGAAAGGGCAGCCTGGAATTTCTATGCATGAGCTGAAGCTACTATCCACAGGCAGAATTTCTTCTTCTGGGTTGTCTCAGCTCTGCTCTTAAGGTCTTTTAACTGCTTGAATCTGACCAATCAGATCATCTAGAATAATCTCCCTTACTTAAAGTCAGCTGGTTGTGAACTCACCTCTACAAAATACGTTCACAGCAGCACGTAGTTTAGTGATTGGCTAACTGGGAACTGTAGCCTCACCAACTTGATATATAATACTGACCATCCCCTTGAGGGCAGAAGGTTCCAGGCAGAGGGACAAGTCAGTGAAGATCCTGAAGGAGCATGTCTAGCCTGTTACTGGAATAGCAAGGGGGCCAGTGTGTCTTGTGTGGAGTGAATGAGACAGAGAATTGTGGGAGACAAAGTCATAAGGATAACTAGAGGCCAGATTTATGTAGGATCTTTTGAGTTACAGTAAGAAGCTGGGCTCTACTCTCAGGGACATAGACACTGCATTCATTGATATGAACTGAATTATACTTTCATAGACACTGCATTCATTGATATGAACTGAATTATACTTTGTCTTCACTCTGGCTGCTCTGTTCAGATTAGACTAAAGGGAGCAAAGACAAAATCCATGAGAGGCTAGACTGTATGATCCGTGGTGGTTTGAGAATGCTGTGGAGTTTTCATAGTATCATTATATGTTAAGAATAGAGCAATGAACATATGCTGATGGGCTGGATAAGAGAGATATGAGAAATGTGTAGAAATAAGTGATTGCAATATTTTGCCTGGAGCAACTGGAAGAATTGAGTTGACCTTAACTGAAAAAGGCAAGACTTTAAGAGCTTTATGGAGGGGATACCAGGGGCTCAGTTGTGTGTTTGTTGCACGTCAGATACCTATTAGATATGCAAGTTCAGATGACAAATTGGTTGTCTGAATTTCAGAGAAAGGATCCAGATTGAGATTTATCAGTCTGTAGATGTTACCTAAAGCTGCGAGTCTGAATCAGAAAATGGAAAGGAAAGTAAGGCATAGATTTAGGGGTTTTTTTGGATGTTTTAATGGTTCTTTCTCATTATTTTAAAACTTCTATTGACTTCTGATTGATTTTCAAGGAATTACATTCATTCCATAATACATGAAGAAACAAAAATCACTCATAATCCCACCACTTAGCAGTGAATAATACTAAATTGGGGGGATGCTTTCTTCTCAATTTTTCTTATATATTTTGTTTCTTTAATCATTTTGAAATCACCAAATATATAAATTTTACAGCTAGTTATTTTGCTTCAAATTATATTTAGTCATTATCTTTAATGACTGAATAATAGTCTATTGTATATAAATACTTAACTCAGGTAATGTTTTTCATTAATTTTCATCTTCCTACTATGTTATGAATATTGCAGCAATGATCATCCTTAAGTATAAGTTTTAATCATCATATATTATCAAAATGACTATTATATAAATTTAGTCACAATTTTCACCTACTCAGTAATTGATAGAGGAGTAGATTATATGTTTTATGGTGTTGTTAATCTGAAATGCTGGTCTGTAAATAAAGATCAATATTTTAAAGAGTGTGTTAAGTAATAAAAACACAGAGACCAGAAATGGTGTGTTGTAAATGAAAAGAAATAATCTCATTTCAGCAAACTTAGGCAATCAAAGGTGATTAGAAGAGCCTGTTTGCCGCTGCAGGAAGATAGAGTATCTGTGTAATGTAGATGGCCTACTTGCTAGAAATAAATGAGAAAAGCTGCTTAAATATGTGTGTTGCTTAAGATAGGGAAAATGATGTTTAGAAACTTTTTTGTCTTCCTATTTCATGAGAAGAAAAGTTCTCAGATATCTTTAAACTTATTCTCCCAAGACATGCATCGAAAGCCTGATTCTCAACACACCAGTTTCTGAGCTTTAACTTACCAAAGAGTCTTAGATCCCTAGTGAGCAATTTCCACTTTAGCAAAATGGCAGAAAATGTCACATTTGACAACTACTCACAGAAATCAGTTTCACTCAAAAAAGGCTATTTGTGAAAGAAATTCATACACATACTGAATCCTGTTGAAACTTAAAATGAAATTGCAAACAAAGCTTGAGTTGCTTTAGACCTTTTTACTCTATTGCCCTTTGGTTTTCTATTCAATACATCATTATTGCTCTGGTTTTGTGGAATACTATTTCCATACCTGGCTGCTGGTGACTGTCACCTTGATCCTTGCATTAAAAAATACCCAGTCTGTAATCAGTTTAGTTTGGTAGTTCATAGAGGAAATCATTTTTTCAAAATTCGGACTAATATTTTAGATCCTTAGTACAATGGCTTTGGTGTTCTCTCACCAACCAGCAGAACTGCTTTAATGGAACACTTGTTGAATGAGAGGGGAATAAGCAAAGGATTGCTCCTAAAATAATTTGTTTCCTTAATTCACTGATATAAAAAGGGCATATTTCCTTGAAGCTATCAACAATGCTGAGTAAAAACAAATGCAAACTTTATAAATATCTAATTACAAATGGAAATATACCCATGGAAACTAAGCCTAGAACATTATTTTATTGTAGATATAACTAGACCTGACAAACTCATACATTTAAATAAGCAATCAGGATAAAGAGATATAATTTCTCTAGCAAAATTTTGTTGGGGAGAAATGAATCATTATGTAGGATGCTCTGTATGTTGGTCCTCATTAGTTTATCTACCTTGTTAATGATATATCTGGTTTAAAATGAGAAAGCTTCAAAAGTCGTAATTTAGTTAAATGTGTGTGCAAACCATCACAGACAATAAAATTAAACTGAAATAATTTCAAAAAGCTAAGTCAAGGGCTTCCCTGGTGGCGCAGTGGTTGGAAGTCCGCCTGCCGGTGCAGGGGACGCGGGCTCGTGCCCCGGTCCGGGAGGATCCCACGTGCCGCGGAGCAGCTGGGCCCGTGAGCCATGGCCGCTGAGCCTGCGCGTCCGGAGCCTGTGCTCCGCAACGGGTGAGGCCGCAACAGTGAGAGGCCCGCGTACCGCAAAAAAAAAAGCTAAGTCAAGTGTGTAAACAGGGAAAGATCAAAATAAGGACAATTACCCCAGCAACTAAACTGGGCTTACAGACCAATTGGTATTTTCTTGGGCTTGGATGATAGTCACTTATTAGTGTATTTCAATTCCTTAGCAGATTACTATATAGCACCCACAATTTTATGAAACAAAATTATAAAGCTGTGTTTTTTCTTTTTTAAGAAAAAATGTTTTACTCTCAAAATGAAAACATTTCATTTCTTTTACTAAAATAATTTTGCCCCTTTTTTAAGAGGCAATCTTCAACAGGAGAAAGACTCTAGAATTTAATAGCACCCCTATTAAAAGCACAGTAAGGAATGATTTTAATGAAAGAAAGCGCACTGTAAAAGGATACAGATTTGAAAATCTGAGCTCAGTTTGTGAATCTATGTGAATCATTTTTTTTCAGTGGGTCAAATTTTTATCATCTGTAATGAGGGAATTTTACTTGATACCTTCTAAGTCTCTTTCCAGCTCTCAGGTTTCACAAGTAAATTTTGAAGCTCTTTGTCATTCAAATATCCGATGGTGATGGACTAAGATATGGAAGGTGTTATGGAGATTAAAGAGCTGGGAAATAGGTCAAGGAGCAGAGTCCTTAACTGGAATCTGCTTCACTTATTCACAAGGCTGTTCTGAGACTCAAGGAAAATAATCTATATGTTAGTGTTTTGAATGCTGTGACCCACTATACAAATGCAAGTTACTAGCAGAGCACTTAGTCATCTTTGGAGTCCACAAACATATTTTTATTGGTTAAAAGTGTGTGGAAACTACTCTTTCAGTGTTATGCAGCTATCCAGGTTTGTAGCCCTTGAGAAAGTGAGAAAGTTCAAATAGAAAGAGGAACGAAGCTAGGTGGAGATGAATGAAACAATTGGAGTTCAAGTAATGATTCTGGCAACTGTTAACCATAAAATCTTGAGCAAATTACTTTCCCTTTCCAGACTTTAATAAGCGCACCAGAAAGTGAGGATAATAATGTCTACATTACAGAGGTACTGCGACATGCATATAAGAAAATGTATGTGAAAACATCTAGCATAAATCTTGTAGGTGGATGTTTCTTAAATTTTATTGAATTTTCAACTTCTCTCTCACCCTCACCGTCTTATTCATTTGTCCTAAAGGTCTGTTAAATCTAGTTCATAAATAGCTCGCAAATTTCCCCTTCCTCTTCATTCTCACTGCCAATATGTTAGTTTGAGTCTTCATTATCTATTTTATGAACTGATAAAATGAACTCCTAACAGTTTGCCTTCAGTATTTCTATCTCGTAAAATATTCTCAGCTCTGCTGTCAAAATTACCTTTCTAAACTGAATATACGATCATTCCACTCCTCTGCTTAAAAACTTTAGACACTAGGAAAAAATAACTCACTTATCAGTCAAATTCATCATTTTAGATGTTAGGTTTTTGGGGGTTTTTTTGCGATACGCGGGCCTCTCACTGCTGCGGCCTCTGCCACTGTGGAGCACAGGCCCCGGACGCTCAGGTTCAGTGGCCACGGCCCACGGACCCAGCCGCTCTGTGGCATGTGGGATCCTCCCGGTCCAGGACATGAACCCGCGCCCTCGCATCAGCAGGCAGACCCCCAACCACTGCGCCACCAGGGAAGCCTTGATGTTAGGTTTTTTATACTTGGTCTCAGATTATCTTTCCAACCTCCGTATTGCTACCTGAGTTTCCAGGCATTCCACTCAATCCATACTTTATGAGTACATTCTGCTCTTTCATAGAAACATACCTCTACATCTGCCATTTCTTCTGGTGGGAATCTCCTATGTTCTCTCTATAAATCAATCCTATTCTCCATTGTTGTATTGCCTCCATTGTTGAACCTTTGCTAAAACTCCAAGAAAAATTGCATGCACTTAAAAGAATTTAATATGCTGCTACTGGTGCTTAGATTATATTGCAATTTTTGATTTATATATTTTTCTCTTTGAGCTTCTGTGAGTGAGAGCAATTTGATATGCCTCTTTACAGCCCCCAGCATCTCCCTGTGACAACTGCTGCACTGTAGTATCATAGATCTAAAATATTTTTAAAAGGATGAATTAATTCTATGAAATTATTGATGGCATATGATTTCCTGTTATAACTTAGGAACTTTTGCCCGCCGATGCGGCCTCTCCCGCCGCGGAGCACAGGCTCCGGACGCGCAGGCCCAGCGGCCATGGCCCACGGGCCCAGCCGTTCCGCAGCATGTGGGATCCTCCCGGACCGGGACACGAACCCACATCCCCTGCATCGGCAGGCAGACTCCCAACCACTGCGCCACCAGGGAAGCTCTAACTTAGGAACTTTTTAATAACAGATTTAAGAACCTTTGGCGGAGAGGATAGGCATTTCAAGTCTGACTGAGGGATAATGTGTCAGTTTTAGGAGGTGAGGAAAGACTATACTGGAAGAATCAGAAGAGCATAGAATAATGCTTGATTACTTTCCCTGAACAAGACAAAATAAAAAGCAAAAGCAGAATATCTGAAAACCTCTTCTAAAACCACATATCCTTTCAGCTACCACTTCGTGATTCTCCTTTATGCCTTCCCACTCCACCACTGCACTTGGGCTTTTGCTATAAACTCATCATCTTGTGGCAATTAATAATTTCTGTGTTATAAACCCAGGACATTTCCATCCTCACCTGACACAATGGGCTGATTTTACTATCTTAAAGATTTCCTTTCCTTGCCTTCTCTGACATTGCATTGTCATGTATTTCTTTTCATCTCTCTGGCCAACAATTCCAAGATTCTTTGTTGACTCCTTCTCTATGCATTGGCCTAAATAGGGGCTCAAACATGGTCCTATTTTCAAAGTTTTTCTTCCGAAGTGATTTTCGTTCTACATCTTTACATATTGTCTACAAGTAGATGATTGACAAATTCATATCTTTTGCTATGACTTCTCTTCTAAGGTACACTCTAGAATATTCTACTTGGACATCTCTTAGGTATCACAAAAAGTAGCACTTCTGAAAGGTGAACTCTTGGTTTGTGTTCCCAAACTTGTCTCTATCACCTAGGCCTCCATGTCTCCTTAGTGGCAAAACTACCTACCACTTGCCAGGAGTGTAAAACTATTTACACTTTTCCTTTACCTTAACTTGCCTTCTTTAAAACTAAATAATGTTGACTCTAAATTGTGAATCTTCTCTACCTGAGCTGTCAATACTGCCATTTTCCATAGCAGGAGACTTCTAACTAGATCCCAGAATTGTAATCTTTACCCCTATCCACAGCAACCAGAGTGACATTCTTAAATAAGAACCACTTAAATGTCTCTCTACTGCTTAAACATCTTTAGAAAATCTCCACTTAATGAAGAATAAAAACAATATCTCTTATCGTAGTCTACGGTGTCCTCAGTAGCCTTAACACTTCCTCAGTTCTCCAATCTTAACCGATGTTCCTTTCCCTATACCCAGTCACCCATGAACTTTTCCTTGCCTCAGGACCTTTGCAAATACTCTTCCAGGTACTTTCGTTGAAGTTAGTCCCCAGCCATCTTGTAAAATGATTCTAAAAGAAATATTCATTGATCATCCTAATTAAATCAGTTTTCCTCCTTCATTCAGTACCTCAGCAATGTTCAGATCACTGATCAAATTTTTAATTTATTATAATTTATTTTTCTGCTCACTCTTTAAGATGTAGGCTACATGAAGCTCTAGAAATGGAGTCCACAGTGACTGGAGAGTATATAAGTATGGTATGCATTCTATAACAATTTTGGGATAAATAAACAAATAAGGACAAGTATAAAATGAATACACGTACTTGGTTAATATTTTCCTAATTCTGCCCAGTTTATACCTGCAGAAGTTCTCCCACATCATAATGGAAAAGAAAGCAGTGTAGAACATGGATACATACTCATAGAAACCCTATGAAGTACATACTGTTTATGTAGAAATTTGTGAAAAATTACGGAAAGAAAGATTCTGTGATTTGCCTGTAGGCTTTTAGGTTAAAGGACGCATTCAAGTCTGCATCATGCATTCTGAACCACAATGCTGTACTACCTTTGAACAAGTCTTTAAGCTCCTTAATTAATTTCAGCAGAATTTCAGGTAAAGGAGGTTCACCAGTACCATATGGGATCAAGATCCCACATGAAAACTACTTAAAATTAAAATAGTAAAATTTTATTTAAAATAAATAAATATTTTATTAATTAACTTAAATATAAAATATTTTGCTTGTATTTAACATTAGATATAGGGGAAATTTTTAGAAGCTGTAGGTTTTTTTGCTTTTCCTAGTTGCTTGTATTTGCCAAATTTCTCAAATAACCATCAAAAAGATAGTGCCTACTTTTATTTAACTTCAAAATAAAACTTTTATTTAACTACATACTACTGATTTGTTCGTTGTTTCTGTTACAGTTTCTGTTAGCTTCCATATAACTACTTGTACAGTTGTCAGATGTTTAAAGCAAAAGAACTTAAATCGATGAGACTTTAAAAACATCTGAACATGCTGACTAGTGTGGTTATTTCATGTAAAAATAACAAGAAATAAGTCTGCCCAATCTAGTTTGGAACAGAGGAAAGCAAACAGCAATAAATATTCTTCTATTTTTTCCAAATAATGAGGATGAAAATGAACACTTCAAAACAAGTATGTGTGTGTGTATGTGTGTGTATGTATATATGCACACACAGAAAACAAGTATAAGTATATATTTAAATTAAACCTTATCTCTTCAGCATAACAACCAGATTGGCTGCTGACTTTAGAGCAAGGATTTTATTGGTACATAAGAGCTATAATATGAATGAAAGTTAAGAATAAAAGTTTGAAGACATATTAATAATCATAGGCTCTGCATGCTCTGAAGATTTAGCCAGGACCCAGTGGGATATGGGGATACTTACAAATATATTCTTTATTGTGAAATCATGAGAAAACTATAAAAAATATTTGGGACTTCCCTGGTGGCACAGTGGTTAAGACTCCACACTCCCAGTGCAGGGGGCCCGGGTTCGATCCCTAGTCAGGGAACTAGATCCCAAATGCATGCCACAACTAAAAGTTCACATGCCACACTAAGACTCGGCACAACCAGATAAATAAATATTAAAGAAAAAGAAAATTATAACAAAATATTGCTAAAAAAAGACTAAATTAAAAGATACTTCTGGAAAAACATTTAGGTTAAATGTGGAGTATAGGTTCCCTTTGTATACATAAAACTATACATATCTTTATATTTAACCATGACACTACTGTAATAAAGAAGAGAAGATGCTAAACAAAGTTGGAATTTCTGATGACATTCCAGACACAACCTGATCCTTCAGGAAGTTCTGGAGGGTAAATTACACCCCACAGTTTATCTGCCTAGAGGAAAAGGAACTGGATTTGTAATACCCAAACTGTCAGGATTTGGCTATAGCCACACTGCAGGGGATGAAGCTGGGTTAAAAAAAAAAAGCATTTCTGGCTTTTCATAAACAGGCACCTTCAGTGCTCAAGGGCGTTCATGTGAAGAAATTTATAAGTGCAAGCTCGTAGCTGCAAAGCCCACAGACACTGGTGGAGGAGCTCTGCCCTGAGAGAATGGTCCAAGGGGATGGGGGTAGGGGAAGAGGATGCCAACAATGTCCACAGGAAAAATGTTCTATTAAAATAATAACTTTTTATTGTTTCCTATAACAACTCCACTGCTAACTATAGAATGTGGTTTAATATATGATAGAAGTGATGGAGTCGTGAATTGGAAGAGTATTTTAAAATATTGCATCGGAAGAAAAAATACTTAGCCTACACAAAGTAAGGTCAGAATGTCCTCCATAATTTAGGATTGAGATATACATCATTTACATACCTAAAGTCCACATTCTATTGTTGAAGTGCCTGGGTATTGTGTAATATAGATTGATTTAAGCAACTACTAGAAAACCATTGAAGACACAGAAGATTTAGAGTATTCTCTGAGTCATTCTGTTTAAGTTGACTAAGATACCTTAAGTTGTTTTCAGATATGCTTCTAGTCATCGGGACTGTGGGGCTTGGCTGCGTTTTTATGAAAATATCCATCTCTTAAGGAAAAACATAAACATTTGTAGTAACTTCATACTAAATATCCTAATTATGGCTTTTCTGAAAGTACAGCATTAAAGCTATTTTAAGTACCAGCCCATGATCTTCATTGCATACCAGCAGATGAACCATTATTGTAGTTTTCTTACAAAATCATGAAACCATTTATTTATGCAACAAATAATGAATTAATAAGTGCTAACTGTGTGTTAGGCAATGTACTAGGTCATGGAAACTCAGAGATTGTTAAGAAATATATTCTGCGCATCATGGAGTTCACAGTTCTTGTGATGATCATTACAGTCTGTAATTTAGCACAGCATTGAAGCATGTCATCAATTGCTGGGAAGGCACTGGTTTTATAGAAAGCCATATACTGAATTACTTACAAAAATTTCCCCTGAAGTTTTCTACAAAATATGTTTAAGTTACATTTTAATGTTAGGTTTCTACAAAGGCAAATTATGTCACATTCAGGCAGGAATAAGTCATTTTAATGAAAACATTATAAAAGAGGTACTTCTTGCACTGGGAACTTTAACTTTTATCACAATTTCCAATGTGCCCAATCTGTGAAACATTTATTGATAATAGTGAAGGAATTGTTTAACCAAGGAGTTTATAATACAATAAAGAGATGTAAGAATGTACATACTACATTTAACCAAGGAGTTTACAATACAATGAAAAGATGTAAGAATGTACCATGTAAAAACGTAAGAATGAAGAGATACTATAAAAATAAGTTATTTACTATAGAATTTAGTTTATTTTAATCCATGTAAAGTGGGCCCACTATACAAAACAAATTAGAAAAGACAGATAAATATAAAGGTAACGTAAACAATAATAATTTTATCACCAGAGATAAATATGCTTAGACTACTGGTGAAGGTTTTTTAGATTTCTCTTTATATACATATGCATATTTTTCCACTAAATTAAGATTATACTCTGCCCATAGTTTACCAGAACGTGATTTTAAATTAGCAATATAATGTGAAAATTACTCTTTATTTATTTTGAAAATTACTCTATTTTTAAATGTAGTTCTACATAATTTCAAAGGCAGCTATCTATTCCATTTCAGGAGAAACTTGCATAATCTTCAAAAGCAATTCTTTTGAGTTCTAAGGATTTTTGTTTATTTAGGTTATACAAAATATTACCGATTCTCCTTAGAAACACAGTTGTAACTGATACTCCTCTCAGTACTATTAATTACTGGCTATTTAACTCCTCACACTGTTCCAGTTCTGTTTCATTAATACATATGTCTTAGTTTTATGTATATGTGTATGTATTTGTGAATTACTTATAACTTTTGCTTGA
Organism: Lipotes vexillifer; assembly: GCF_000442215.2. NCBI lineage: Eukaryota > Metazoa > Chordata > Mammalia > Artiodactyla > Lipotidae > Lipotes > Lipotes vexillifer. The sequence goes on along the minus strand of NW_006793673.1, from coordinate 117,325 downwards.
GCATCTTCCTATTTCTTATTGATATTTAAGAGATCTTATTAGTGTTGACACTGAAACTTGTGCTATAGATAATGTGTTATTTAACATCATTTGTACTGCATATGACAATTAATTTGAATATGTAGTTGAAATGATCATTTTATGGTTTCTTAATTTATGCTTTCAGTGTTATTCTTAGAAGGTCATTTACTAGCCAAGATTGACTTTTATATATATATATATATATATATATATATATATATATATTTTTTTTTTTTTTAACTAAAATGTATGATTTTTTTATAGTTCATACATCTGTTTTTCTTTACAGTAAATAACTTTTGTCAATATCTTTTATAAAAATATCCGCTTTTTTCTACTCAAATGAAATAACTTCTCATACTAGCATAGTACTACTTTGGAGATTTCCCATCTTGTTTTTCTTGTATATATATAAAACTTTATTTTTAAAACGTGATTTATTCTTTTATTCTCATTATATGTTTTTTCTCATTTTCCTAGCTATTTTTGTTTGGTTTATTTTAGGTAAATAATCACATGATCTACAAATAGTGTAAGATTTCCCTTTTCTATTTCCAATATGTACCTTTTCCCCACCCCACCCTCTTTGCATCATTTATTTCAGGGTCAAGCATTTATTTTAAAAAGTGCTAAATAGTAATAATGTGAACAAGCATTTTAATAATTCATGATTTAAGGGAGATGCCTCAATCATTTCACCATTAATGTGCTTCCTGTTAATTTCAGATTACTTTATTATGCAATTAACTAAAGCATGATATAATATCCAGTAAACTATAACCACTGTAACTGGAGTTCTGCTATAAATTTTCAGTGACCTATTTTAAGTAGTAACAAACATGGTTAACATTTGTTGAACATTTACATGTTCCAGGCATAGTTATAAGCACTTACATATATTTATATTTAATTTTCATAGTAAAGTTATTATATAGATAACGCTGAGACTAAAAGACATGGGAGCTGGGATTTGAACTCAGGTTGTCTGTGTTCAAAGCTCTTATAAAATTGATATGCTGTGTATCAGTGACTGGTGAAACCCTAATTAATCTGTAATTAAGTAGGAAAAAAACTACCGTGTTCTGATCAGTATTCCTAAGGGGAATATTGAGGGGAAAATGAATTCTATTTCAGATGTGCTGAATTTTAGCATCTCTGGGATATGGAAGTGAACTCAAGTGAACAGTAATATATACACCAGTTTGATTCTCAGAGAAAAATCCCAGATGTTGTATTAGTCAGGGCTCAGTTGGTTTAGCTGGGTGAGCATTTTCCAAGTTGAGTCATGTTACAATTTGACCCTAGTGGTAGGTCTTGTGGCCCGGAGGGGAACTGGAGAGAGATACTGGGGAAGGCCAAATAAATTCCTTGTAAGGCACCTATTTTATTTATCTTTCTCAAGTAAGAGAAGAGATTTCTTATTCAGCAAATGAGGAGGGATTGGGAACTGGACCACTTCTTTAGGCACAGAGAGTTTGAGGGGATGTGGACCTCCCAAATTCTCAAGTGGATCTTCCCACTCTGAATGTCAGGGTTCCTTCCACTCATTGTTTATCATGGTCCTGATTTTGACAAAGGAGTCTTATTTAGGATGACAGCTTTCTCTAAAGTTTTTCCACTCTTACAATTAAGTCTGTTTTACTTTTTCAGCTTTATCTGCCCTGGAACTTTAGGAAGACAGAGTCATTAACTGCTCTTAAAATTTTAGGTACTTAAAGAGTTGTTTTAAATCCTAAACAGTCAAAAATTTTAAGTAAAGGCCATGGTCTCTTTGGAAATATTGACATATTCCCTGCAAAAATTTCTGAAGCTATTAATAAATTAATTTTAGGTCAATTCCACATGCCAGTGACCACTTCGATGACTTTGTTCTCCACTACTTTATTTTTCTGCTTTCTTAATTCTATAACATTTTTTCTCAACTTAAAAGGAGCTACGTTGTGACTATCTGGAAAAATAGGGGGGCATAGCTATATTCTTAAGCTCAACATTGACAAGAGAAATTTTACTGTGCCTTTATTGATCAAAGTATTTTAACATCCTGTTTCTTAATGTTGGAATCTAGCAGTAGTCTGCTTTGCAACTTTGTAAGGTCATTTTCATTTCTGCTTTGAAAACCCAGCCGACTTTTCTTCTGTCAGCTCTTTCTTGTAATAATGTAATAAACACAGGCTTTCCCAACCACCACACTCTACCTTCTGTTAATTTTTTTTTTTTTCCCATTTCCTTTACTGGAGCTACAAATTTATTAGGCAGAAGTTTGCCTTCAAACTAATTACAGGTAGTACTTTACCAAATGGCTTGCTATAACATACACCAGATCTCCATCTTTCCAGCTTCAGATATGTTTCCTCATTATCCACTACCAGTCACTAAGCCAATATCACAGATATTAGGGTTTTTTTTAATGTTCTTGTTATAGTAATAACCCACCACAAATATCAATGTCTGTATTTGTCATGGTAGAATAGGCCATGCTTGAGAGCATTCAATCCAAAGATATCAAAGGCTTACTATGATAAGACTTTGTCTTGTTGACATCACAGGCAGATTTCACTCAAGTCGTTCTCCACTATCTTGAAACTATGAGACCTGGCACCCAGGATCTCTGAGAATGTTGTGGCAGAGGACGAGAGAGGTAGAGGAGACATACTGGTTCTATTAGATAGAACTAATCATATTGTACCAACCTAAACCCGAAATAGATAATAAATAGGGGAACATGAAAATTTGTTGAGGGTTAACTATCTATGCTACACCTCTTTTTATTTGGCCTCCTGTGATTAGCAAACAGTTCAAAGCCAGAGAACGAGAATAAGGTTTCCATGAAAGTCTACATATTTTCTTTTCCCAGTGCACAACATCTGGGGTAAATGACTGTGAGTCTCCTTGGATGTAAGCTGGAAAGAAGATTTACAGCTTAATATTTTAGTAGTGTCATAGAATTCTGACTTAGGGAGCTGGGCCACCTCTATTTTTAAGATAGCTGGAAATGAAAAGTAGCTCAGATTGGGGTCTGGTTGAGAGGCTTAGAATCTTCATTGTGATGAGGAAGTGAAAGTCTCTGTTTAAAGACCAAAATATAGGTATAGGTGCTCTACCTATATTAGCATATAAGTAAGCTGTCCATCTATTTAAGACTAAGGTGGATCACAACAATATGAGGTCATTAAAAGATCTTCAAGAGACCTTCAAGAGAAAGAGAAATATCATATGATATCACTTATATGAGGAATCTAAAAAAAAAAAAGTGTTACAAATGTGCTTATTTACAAAACAGAAACAGACTCACAGGCTTAGAGAATTAATCTATAGTTATGGGGGGGTGGAAGTTTGGGGGAAGGGATAGTTAGGGAGTTTGGGATTGACATGTACACACGGCTCTATTTAAAATGGATAACCAACAAGGACCTACTGTAGAGCTCAGGGAACTCTGCTCAATATTAGGTAACAACCTAAATGGGAAGAGAACTTGAAAAAGAATAGATCCATGTATATGTAAAAAAATAAATAAAGGTCTTCAAGTTAGAGAGGGCTAACCTCCTGAAACTCAAGAGGAGAGCTGGTGCTGCTTTGCCAACAAAGGCTCAATGGGATTTCTGAGCTCAAGGTACCTAGAATCCAGCAAAGATAACATTCCTATTATCAGATCCATTTTCCAGATGGTCCCCTAATTTTTAATGTAAGCGATCTGATTATAAGAATTCAATGTATATTATAATCTGCATATAATCTACATACCTACAGTATTATAACTTGCAGGATCAAAATGTGCATCTCATATTTTGTTATATCAGGTTTATCAAGATAAAAGTAGATGACAACTAATCTCAAATGCCCATCTTTAAAGATCTGTTCCCTAGAACCACTCTTGGTAAGAAACTATAATCAGACTTTAGGGGTGGAGAAGAGAAACGACTCTATGCATTCCCATCAATAAGAAATGTAATAGAGGGAAGGAAGTGCTTACTGACTTGCTGGAGGTTCAGGAGGAACAGAAGTTGGATACGGCTGCCAATAGATCTTTAAGTCATGCCACTGCAATCTGCATGGAACATACCAGCAAGTTGTTGATGACACCCAGAGTTTAGAAGCTGCAGAAAATATCGGCTGCAGTCAAAGCTGCTGTGCAATCCTAAACAGCTGAATGGCAGAGGAACATGAAGACTGGCTAGTCTCTGACAATACCCATGTTTGCCAAAAACCCATACAGACACTGCCAGAGGCAGAAGCTCATTTTGCTTCTGTGTTCTAAATTTAAGTAAGTACATCTCACTGGCAGACTGTAAACAACATCCAAAAACCCAGGGGGTAACACAGAATGGAATAAATCCAGGTTACAAGTAAGCCCCAACGAGCAAAGTGTCAACATATTTTAGAGAAGTCAGAATTGGAGGAGTAATTTCTATGCTATGGACTTAGTACCAAGGCCATTGGTGACATTAGCCAGAACAATTTCAGTGGATGCATGGGTGGGAAAACCAAGGTTCAATAATGAGCTGCAGGTGATAGAAGGTTCCTTGGGAAGAGATGATCACTTAAGATACTGCCCTGATGGGAGAGCGAGAAGGTACTTAGTAGTTCAATGGGACTTGAAATTGAGTCAAAGTGTTTTTTTTGGGGGGGCTGCCTTGTGTTCTTCCTTTCTTCTTCCCTTCCCTTCTCTATCATATAAAGTATGAAGGACATTTGGAAATATGTGATAAAAGAGCTGGTGAGCTTGTGGGAAAAGAGAGAAGTTCAAGAACCTCTGGAGGGAAAGGATAGTTGAGAGAGCAGTGTCTCTGAGGAATTTGGAAGGATAACATTTAACAGTGAAGTTAGAAGAGAAGATGAACTTTTGCTTTTTTCTGAGTTGTGCTGCTCATCTCTGCCATCTTGTTCTCTAGGAATTACTTTGTCTTGAGTTCTGTTAGTAGGAAGAGTTCTGGCTCACTTTGCCTTTCAGCGACACAGAACTATTCTCAGGTTGAGTTCCATCTAAAAAGAAAAAAAGGTTTCATAATTATGTAGGATTCAGTGTATTATGTGAGACTCCAGTGTTTAATTATCAATCATCCCACTTGTCTCCATTCCTTCTATAACATGGTTTTCTCCAACACTTATGATGGTCAGCTTTAATTCTTTTTCTTACTGTTTTCCTATTTTGAGTCTACTATTTTGCAGGTTAGAATAATATTCTAGCTCTAGGCAACTGCTACTATAAAGACTATAACTTTTCATAAATACAATTCTTTATTTCAATCAACATCTCGATCCTAATCCCTTTAATATAGGTTTTTCTTATAGATTCTCTGCAACTACTAAAAATTGATGAATCAGAGAATTGAAATTTGATTTTATAACTATATGTAAGAGAGTATCTGAAACCAGTCTTTCTCTTCAATTCATAGTAAAAAAGTATATATATGCAAATAGTAATGGCTATCAACAAATAGTTTATTTTCTAATGTATTTTATGAAGTTTATACTCATTTCTAAATAGGCCTTTTTCAGTGTCATGATTCCCAGAAATGTTTATGTAGCTACAATTTCTTCATAAAAATAATAGTTTGGGGTTGTGAAAAGCCATCTGGGCTGGCATCAGGGACTTTTTGGCTGTGTCCATTACTACCTCTCTGACCCCGAGCTTATCACTTTATTTCTTTGGAATTCAGTTTCCCACGCTTTAAGCGATAATAACATCTACTTGATCTTCCTTCAATGTAGGTTATTGGTATCGGAAGTAAAGTAAATTTGTGATTCAGGTCCCTAGACAAAACTCACTGTCAGTTTCATCCATGTAAAAGAAAATTAAACCATCATCAGGTCATGAGCTGAAAGAAAATGTCTTTCTGGGTTACTGGAAATGTGGAGACAGATATTGTCTTGTGACACCTGGGACTGACTTTGCTGTCTCTCTGGATGAGAATGTGGCCTGGTTGATATTACATTGGCTTCAGATACACGAAAGCCTGATATTTGTAAATCTTTAAATGAAAGTAACATGCGTTGTGAGTATCATTTCTTCTCATATCATGTTCTAAGCCCTGATGACAGTGTAAAACTAAGATTATGTTGTTTTCTCAACTCTGGTAAATTCTCTCCGTGAAGAGCAGCAGCAGCTATGCACATAGTTAGGGAACGTGACCACCAGGGACAAGCAGCTTCAATCATTAATATATTTTCTGCTTTATGTCATCACCATACCACCTTTATTTATTTTGTAATCCTTGGCTAAATAAACTGGCTATAGTTGTGTTTGTTTTCTTTCTGCCAAAGCACAACTTACTTAAATGTTGCAGTCAGAAGTGATATAACAGTGACATCATAGAATTATACTTTGAAAAATTAAAAAATGCTTATATATTGAAGGCAAACCATAGACTTTTAGAACTGAATGATATTTAAGAAAAATCCAGAGATTGGTTCTTTATTATGTTTATATGTTCTGTATGATGTTCGTGTCAGAAAGCATTAGCTGTTTTCTGATAATTATGAACCTCTCTTTCTCACCTGTCAATTGAGTACCTCAGGGAACATGATCTAGAATGTCCCTTTTAGGTGTATATCTTGAGAATTAATGATGTAAAGATGGAGCAGTGGCTTGGACTTGTTCACTTCTTTTGAGACGATTTCAGAACTCAGTGCTTGGGGGCCTCAAGATGGATCGTGAGGGATGCAATGTATTCCCTTCTGTCCTGGAGACCACCCTTTTCTAGTTCTCACCTCTGTTCATGGGAGACCCCAAAGATTTCAGAGTCCTGTCAAAACCAGCCTGTTCCACTGGTCCCTCAAACTCAGAGTCACTGTAGAGAATCTAGGAATTGACAGGCTATTATGTGACTAGAAGTCACAGGTGCACTCAATGACATCACCAAAGCACTCTGAGTAGGCAGACTCACAGAGCAGGACTCGTCATGACAGGGATAAATTTGAAGAACTTTTAGTGAAGGTTTGGAGCCTACTCTAGGAGAATCAAGATTTTTTTGATAGATGTGAGGACATGAGAAATTCTGAATTCAAAATAGAAATCATACCAAAATTAACTCCACACACTGCGTGTTAGCAAATGCTTGTCCTAGGAAATTGTTCAAGCTAATTTGATTTAAATATGTCCATTAGTTCTCCCACACCAGTGGTTCAGTTCTGATTTGAATTAAAGTGCTCCTCTGTGAATGGATACACAGAACATTTGGATTTAATATTTCCTTATTCTTCCTGTACCTGTGCAAAAATGCTGAGTGTTATTATGGGATGTTGCTGTGTCCCCTGAGGGTGGCAAGATGCTATAGAGTGCTCTATGTGTTATGTACATTTTTTTCCTTGTGAAAAATTATATAAGTATATGATCCAACTTAATAGCAAATTTTTCTGCATGTAGAATACAAAATGAATCTTTATGTGGAAAATCAACATTTAATAAATATATTTTTGGCAATGATTTGCATTAATATTGCTATGAACTTATAAAATGAGAATAAGTCATTTTACACATATTAACTGTGCTTTAACAGTTTTATGCAATTTATATCTCCTTTTATTTAATTAATTTATTTAGGATTACTCATGTCTAGTTTATTTATATTTTTATGTGCCACAAATTTCCTTCATTTTATATTTGAAGATAACATAAGTTAAAAAATAGAGTGACAGTGCTATAACATTGAATAGGGGAGAAAATTTTAAATCATAAATACAGAGACTTATTTGAAGACTTTAAAAATAGAAATAATTATTCTACCTCTAAATAACTAGAAATTAATAATCTCTGTTCGGGTTGACAATTTTTGAGATCTATTAAAGAAACTAGAGTAACATAATTAACTGCCACTTGCCAATATTTTTCAGTTGTGTGTAAAGTCAACTGAACATATAAAACATATTTTCACCTGCTGTTGAATTTTTATTGTCCTGTGCCTGTAGTAAAGTAAATATGCTATGCTTAAGGGTATAATTTTGTGTAGGACACCACAATAGGGACTGGGAATAATTGCCACAAAGATTAAGATTAAAAGATAAAGTTAGCAAAAATCTTTTGATATTTCGATAAAAGTCTGTTCTCTAGAAGAAAAATTCTAATTATTTCTTAAATGATAAAATCACTGTTAGAGGAAATGCTATACATTTCATTTTGTTGTAGAGTCAAGCAACTTTTCTACTTCTATATCCTTTTTTTAAACATCTTTATTGGAGTATAATTGCTTTACAATGGTGTGTTAGTTTCTGCTGTATAACAAAGTGATTCAGTTATACATATACATATATCCCCATATCCCCTCCCTCTTGCGTCTCCCTCCCAACCTCCCTAGGCCATCCCTCTAGGTGGTCAAGAAGCACGAAGCTCATCTCTCTGTGCAATGCAGCTGCTTCCCACTAGCATTTGATAGTATCTATACATCAGTGCTACTCTCTCACTTCATCCCAGCTTACACTTCCCCCTCCACGTGGCCTCAAGTCCATTCCCTACATCTGCGTCTTCATTCCTGTCCTGCCCCTAGGGTCGTCAGAACCATTTTGGTTTTTTAAATACCATATATGTTTGTTAGCATATGGTATTGTTTTCCTCTTTCTGACGTACTTCACTCTGTATGACACACTCTAGGTACATCCACCTAACCACAAAAAACTCAGTTTCATTTCTTTTTATGGCTGAGTAATATTCCATTGTATATATGTGCCACATCTTTTTTATCCATTCATCTGTCGATGGACACTTAGGTTGCTTCCATGTCCTGGCTATTGTAAATAGAGCTGCAGTGAACATTGTGGTACATGACTCTTTTTGAATTATGTTTTTCTCAGGGTATATGTCCAGTACTGGGATTGCTAGGTCATGTGGTAGTAATATTTTTAGTTTTTTAAGGAACCTCCATACTGTTCTCCATAGAGGCCGTATCAATTTACATTCCCACCAACAGTGCAACAGGGTTCCCTTTTCTCCACACCCTCTCCAGCATTTATTCTTTGTAGATTTTTTGATGATGGCCATTCTGACCAGTGTGAGGTGATATCTCATTGTAGTTTTGATTTGCATTTCTCTAATGATTAGTGATGTTGAGCATTCTTTCATGTGTTTGTTGATAATCTGTATATCTTCTTTGGAGAAATGTCTATTTAGGGCTTCTGCCCATTTTTGGATTGGGTTGTTTGTTTTTTTGATATTCAGCTGCATGAGCTGCTTGTAAATTTTGGAGATTAATCCTTTGTCAGTTGCTTCATTTGCAAATATTTTCTCCTATTCTGAGGGTTGTCTTTTCATCTTGTTTATGGTTCCCTTTGCTGTGCAAAAGCTTTTAAGTTTCATTAGGCCCCATTTGTTTTTTTTTGTTTTTATTTCCATTTCTCTAGGAGGTGGATCAAAAATGATCTTGCTGTGATTTATGTCATAGAGTGTTCTGCCTATATTTTCCTCTAAGAGTGTTAAAGTGTCTGGCCTTACATTTAGGTCTTTAATCCATTTTGAGTTTATATTTGTGTATGGTGTTTGGGAGTGTTCTAATTTCATTCTTTTACATGTAGCTGTCCAGTTTGCCCAGCACCACTTATTGAAGAGGCTGTCTTTTCTCCATTGTATATTCTTGTCTACTTTGTCAAAGATAAGGTGACCATATGTGTGTGGGTTTATCTCTGGGCTTTCTATCCTGCTCCATTGATCTATATTTCTGTTTTTGTGCTAGTACCATACTCTCTTGATTACTGTAGCTGTTTGAAGACAGGGAGCCTGATTCCTCCAGCTCCATTTTTCATTCTCAAGATTGCTTTGGTTATTCAGGGTCTTTTGTGTTTCCACACAAATTGTGAAAATTTTTTTTCTAGTTCTGTGAAAAATGCCATTGGTAGTTTGGTAGGGATTACACTGAATCTGTAGATTGCTTTGGGTAGTATCATCTTTTTCACAATGTTGATTCTTCCAATCCAAGAACATGGTATATCTCTCTGTTTGTATCATCTTTAATTTCTTTCATCAGTGTCTTATAATTTTCTGCATACAGGTTTTTTGTCTCCTTAGGTAGGTTTATTCCTAGGTATTTTATTCTTTTTGTTGCAGTGGTAAATGGGAGTGTTTCCTTAATTTCCCTTTCAGATTTTTCATCATTAGTGTATAGGAATGCAAGAGATTTCAGTGCATTAATTTTGTATCCTGCTGATTTACCAAATTCATTGATTAGCTCTAGTAATTTTCTGGGAAAATCTTTAGGATTCTCTATGTATAGTATCAAGTCATCTGCAAACAGTGACAGTTTAACTTCTTTTCTGACTTAGAGTCCTTTCATTTATTTTTCTTCTCTGATTGCTATGGCTAAAACTTCCAAAACTATGTGGAATAATAGTGGTGAGAGTGGGCAACCTTGTCTTCTTCCTGATCTTAGAGGAAATGGTTTCAGTTTTTCACTGTTAAGAATGATGTTGGCGGTGGGTTTGTCATATATGACCTTTATTATGTTGAGGTAAGTTCCCTCTATGCCTAGTTTCTGGAGGGTTTTTGTCTTAAATGGTGTTGAATTTTGTCAAAAGATTTTTCTCCATCTATTTAGAATATCATATGGTTTTTATCCTTCAATTTGCTAATATGGTGTATCACATTGATTTGCGTATATTGAAGAATCTTTGCATTCTGGGATAAACCCCAGTTGATCATCATGTATGATCCTTTTAATGTGCTATTGGATTCCATTTGCTATTATTCTGTTGAGGTTGTTTGCATCTATGTTCATCAGTGATATTAGCCTGTAGTTTTCTTTTTGTGTGATATCTTTGTCTGATTTTGGTATCAGGGTGATGGTGGCCTGGTAGAATGAGTTTGGGAGTGTTCCTCCCAATGCTATATTTTGTGAGAGTTTGAGAAGGACAGGTGTTAGCTCTTCTGTAAATGTTTGATAGTGTTTGCCTGTGAAGCCATGTGTTCTTGGGCTTTTGTTAGTTGGAAGATTTTTAATCACAGTTTCAATTTCAGTGCTTGTGATTGGTCTGTTTATATTTTCTGTTTCTTCCTGGTTCAATCTTGGAAGGTTGTGCTTTTCTAAGAATTTGTCCATTCCTTCCAGGTTGTCCATTTTATTGGCATATAGCTGCTTGTAGCAACCTCTCATGAGCCTTTGTATTTCTGCAGTGTCAGTTGTTACTTCTCCTTTTTCATTTCTAATTCTGTTGATTTGAGTCTTTTCCCTTTTTTTCTTGATGAGTCTTGCTAATGGGTTATCAATTTTGTTTATCTTCTCAAAGAGTCAGCTTTAGTTTTATTGACTTTTGCTATTGTTTCCTTCATTTCTTTTTCATTTATTTCTGACCTGATCTTTATTATTTCTTTCCTTCTACCTTGGGTTTTTTCTGGTTTTCTTTCTCTAATTGCTTTAGGTGTAAGGTTATGTTGTTTATTTGAGAAATCTCCTGTTTCTCGGGGTAGGATTGTATTGCTGTAAACTTTGTTCTTAGAACTGCTTTTGCTGCATCCCGTAGGTTTTGGGTAGTTGTGTTTTCACTGTCAGTTGTCTCTAGGTATTTTATTTCTTCAGTGATCTCTTGGTTATTTAGTAGTGTATTGTTTAGCTGCCTTGTGTTTGTATTTTTTACAGCTTTTTTCCTGTAATTGATGTCTAGTCTCATAGCATTGTGGTCAGAAAAGATACCTGATACAATTTCAATTTTCTTAAATTTACCGAGGCTTGATTCGTGACCCAAGATATGGTCTATCCTGGAGAATGTTTCATGAGCACTTGAGAAGAAAATGTATTCTGTTGTTTTTTGGATAGAATGTCCTATAAATATCAAGTCCATCTTGTTTAATGTGTCATTTAAAGCTTGTGTTTTCGTATTTATATTCATTTTGAGTGATCTGTCCATTGGTGAAAGTGGGGTGTTAAAGTCCCCTACTTTTGATTGTGTTACTGTTGATTTTCCCTTTTATGGCTGTTAACATTTGCCTTATGTATTGAGGTGCTCCTGCGTTGGGTGCATAAATATTTACAATTGTTATATTATCTTCTTGGGTCGATCCCTTGATCATTATGTAGTGTCCTTCTTTGTCTCTTGTAATAGTCTTTATTTTAAAGTCTATTTTGTCTGATATGAGAATTGCTACTCCAGCTTTCTTTTGATTTCCATTTGCATGGAATATCTTTTTCCATCCCCT
>NW_006793673.1:87943-104987 GCF_000442215.2 Lipotes vexillifer | reverse complement strand
CCTGCTGAAAGAAGTTCCTTTAGCATTCGTTGTAAAGCTAGTTTGGTGGTGCTGAATTTTCTTAACTTTTTCTTATCTGTAAAGGTTTATAATTTCTCCATCAAATCTGAGTGAGATCCTTGCTGAGTAGGGTAATCTTGGTTGTAGGTTTTTCCCTTTTATCACTCTAAATATGTCCAGCCACTCTCTTCTGGCTTGCAGAGTTTCTGCTGAAAGTCAGCTGTTAATCTTATGGGCATTCCCTTGTATGCTATTTGTTGCTTTTCCCTTGCTGCTTTTAATATTTTTTCTTTGTATTTAATTTTTGATTGTTTGATTAACATGTGTCTTGGAGTGTTTCTCCTTGGATTTATCCTGTATGGGCCTCTCTGTGCTTCCTGGAATTGATTGACTATTTCCTTTGCCATGTTAGGGAAGTTTTCAACTATAATCTCTTCAAATATTTTCTCAGACCCTTTCTTTTTCTCTTCTTATTCTGGGACCCCTATCATTTGTATATCACTGCATTTAATATTATCCCGGAGGTCCCTGAGACGGTCCTCTATTCTTTTAATTCTTTTTTCTTTATTCTTCTCTGCAGTAGTTACTGCCACTATTTTATCTTCCAGGTCACTTATCTGTTCTTCTGGCTCAGTTATTCTGTTATTGATTCCTTCTAGAGAATTTTTTATTTCATTTATTGTGTTGTTCCTCATTGTTTATTTGCTTTTTAGTTCTTCTTGGTCCTTGTTAAATGTTTCTTGTATTTTCTTCATTCTATTTCCAAAATTTTGGAGCATCTTTACTATCATTACTCTGAATTCTTTTTCAGGTAGACTGCCTATTTCCTCTTCATTTGTTTGGTCTGGTGGGTTTTTACCTTGCTCCTTCATCTTCTGCTTATTTCTCTGTCTTCTCATTTTGTTTAACTTACTGTGTTTGGGGTTTCCTTTTCACAGGCTGCAGGTTTATAGTTCCCGTGTTTTTTGTTGTCTGCTCCCAGTGGGTGAGATTGTTGCAATGGCTTGTGTAGGCTTCCTGGTAGAGGGGACTGTTGCTTGTATTCTGGTGAGTGGGGTGGATCTTGTCTTTCTGGCAGGAGGGCTGTGTCTGGTGATGTGTTTTGGGGTGTCTGTGAACCTAGTATGATTTTAGCCAGCCTCTTTGCTAATGGGTGGGGTTGTGTTCTTGTCTTGCTTGGCATGGGGCATCTAGCACTGAAACTTGCTGGCCATTGGTTGGAGCTGGGTCTTAGCGTTGAGATGGAGATCTCTGGGAGAGTCCTCACTGACTGATATTACATGGGGCCCTGAGGTGTCTGGTGCTCCAGTGTCCTGAGCTCAGCTCTCCCACCTCAGAGGCTCAGGCCTGACACCCAGTTGGTGTACCAAGCCCCGGTCATCCACGCGGCTCAGAAGAAAAGGGAGAAAAAATGAAAGAAAAAAATGATAATAAAAAAGGAATAAATTTTTAAAATTATTAAAATAAAAAATAATAATTTTAAAAAAGAGAGCAACCAAACCAATAAACAAATCCGCCAGTGATAACAAGCACTGAAAACTATACTACGCTAAACATAAAAATCAGAAACGAATCAGTTGCAGCCAGCAAACCTCAAGTCTACAGTTGCTCCCAGAGTCCACCACCTTAATTTTGGGATGATTCGTTGTCCATTCAGGTATTCCAGAGATGCAACGTGCATTAAGTTAATTGTGGGGATTTAATCTGCTGCTCCTGAGGCTGCTGGGAGAAATTTCCCTTTCTCTTCTTTGTTCACACAGCTCCTGGGGTTCAGCTTTGGTTTTGGCCCCACCTCTGCATGTAGGTTGCCCTCAGGCTTCTGTTCCCACCCAGAGAGGATGGGATTAAAACAGTAGCTGATTATGGGGGTCTGGCTCACTCAGGCCAAGAGGTGGGAGGGGGTACAGAATTCAGGGTGAGCCTGTGGTGGGAGAGGCTGGTGTGACATTGTAACAGCCTGAAGCACACCGTGTGTTCTTTCTGGGGAAGTTGTCCCTGGATCATCAGAGTCTGGCAGTGGTGGGCTGCACAGGCTCCTGTGGGGTGTGGATAGTGACCTGTGCTTGCACACAGTCTTCTTGCTGGCTGCAGCAGCAGCGTTAGTGTTCCATGCCCATCTCTGGGATCTGAGCTGATAGCCATGGCTCGTGCTCGTTTCTGGAGTTCATTTCGGCAGTGCTCTGCCTTCTGTGGGCAGACAGGGAAGGAATCCCCTCTCCTCATGCACCCCAAAACAGTGGTCTCTTGCCTCTTAGGCAGGTCCAGACTTTTCCCCAGACTCCCTCCTGGCTAGCTATGGTGCATTAGCCCCCTTCAGGCTGTCTTCACACAGCCAACCCCAGTCCTCTCCCTGGAATCTGACCTCCGAAGCCCGAGCCTCAGCTCCCAGCCCCCACCCACCCCAGTGGATGAGCAGACAAGCCTCTCAGGCTGGTGAGTGCTGGTTGCTACTGATACTCTGTGCAGGAATCTCTCCGCTTTGCCCTCTGCATCCCTGTTGCTGCACTTTCCTCCAAGGCTCCGAAGCTTCCCCCCTGCCCTGCCCACCCCCCATCTCCACCAATGAAGGGGCTTCCTAGTGTATGGAAACTTTTCCTCCTTCCCAGCTCCCTCCCAGAGGAGCAGGTCCCATCCCTATTTTTTTGTCTCTGTTTTTTCTTTTGCCCTACCCAGGTATTTGGGGGATTTTCTTGCCTTTTGGGAAGTCTGAGGTCTTCTGCCAGCATTCAGTGGGTGTTCTGTAGGAGTTGTTCCACATGTAGAAGTATTTTTGATGTATTATGGGGAGGAAGGTGATCACCATGTCTTACTCCTCTGCCATCTTGTTGTCCCCCTCTGTCCTTTTAATAGATGTCTAAATACAAGAAAAAGATATTAAATAAATTTAAAAAGGAAGATCACATTGATTTTTGACCAGGGAATGAAATGATTCCAGAATTTTTATAGTAATTTCCTTAGAGTGCATATTGGGAAACATTTTTCTTGCTTTTCTCAAAATATTTTTCTTGCACTTTCTGAGAACATCGCTATTTTAAATCTATTTTTGTATTTGCTATTAGTTTAGAAGTACTTGAAAAATCAGGCAATACTTACTTATAGACAAATTAGCATTTATAAGAATGTATGCTCCGTGAGTATAGAGTGTGTAAGTTTAAATTGTATCTTTGATCGTGAACACATTCCTTAAACTTTCTTAATTTTTATCCTCCATAAATTTGGGATAATATAAGCACCCCATGGTATTTTTTGTGAAGATTAAACTCATTCCTAAAAACGATTTTAACACAATTCTTTGTAGACAGTAAGATTTAAAGAAATATTAATACTATTATAATCAGAGTTTGTGGTATGTAGTTCTTATTTGATATTTATCTGTTGAATAATAATAAACAAAATACAATTACTGAATTTTAAGCTATTTAACAATATAGATATTTTGTATAATGATACACAAAGTGTCTAAATATATCTGAACATTATATTTCATGATAAATTCAACTTGATTACTCATGTTTTAATTTATTAGGAATATACACATAAACATGATCAAACATTTTTCTTAACTATTAAATGATTGGCACTTGTTGTTTGCCTGTCCCTGCATCTATATCTTTGTGTATATGTGAAAATTTTTCTGCCTTTGTTTTAATTTTTCCCCAACTTAATTGAGAGATAATTGACATATAACATTGTGTAGTTTAAGGTGTACAACATGTTGATTTAATATACTTATATATTGCAAAATGATTACCATAATAACATTAGCTAACACCTGCATCATATCACATAATTACTACTTCTTTTTTGTGGTGAAAACTTGTAAGGTACATTCTCTTAGAAACTTTCGAATATATGATATAGTATTATTAACTATAAACACCATGCTGTACATTAGATCTCCAGAATTTATTTATCTTATAACTGGAAGTTTGAACCCCTTGACCAATGTCTCCCTATTACCTCCACTTCTGAGTCCCTGGTAACCACAATTCTACTCTCTGTTTCTAGGAGTTGGCATTTTTAGATTCCACATATGAGTGGTATTACACAGTATTTTTCTTTCTCTGTGTGACCTATTTCACTAAGCATAATAGCCTCTGGGTCCTTCCATGTTGTTGCAAATGGCAGAACTTCATTCTTTTTTATGGTTGAATAATATTCCAGTTCACATATATACCACATCTTCTTTATCCATTTATCCATTGATGAACACTTAGGTTGTTTCTATATCTTAGCTCTTGCCTGAATCCACATATTTGCTATGGTCTCATACTGGATGTATTTTCACTATCCCTTGACACAGGGCTTGGTCATGTGGCTTCCTTTGGAGATGACATGTGGGTAAAATGAGGACAAGCCCTAAGTCTTAGGTATTTCAGCCTGCCATAAAATTAAAAAATGGCCTGGGTAGCCTGCTTACCTAAGGAGGAAAACAAGCCCAGCAGAACAGCTGCCCCTCAAACTGAGAATGAAGAGTAGAGTCATACCAGCCTTCTCAACCTGAAGCAAAGTTACTCTTAAGTCCAGCCTGTACTAGCTGAGACCCAGTTGACCCACAGATATGTTAGAAGAAACTTTTTAAAGAAATCTACTAAGCTTTGAGTTGGTTTCTTACTTGGCATTGATAACAAATATTTTCTTGAGCTTTTGTTCTCATAGCATAAGATTACCTTTTTTCATACCTTCAACTTCTGGCAAAATTAAAACGGCAAAATAAATCACAAAAAATAATGTGTCATAATAATCTATGCAAACATAGATAATGAAAGGAAATGACTTGCATTTTAAATGGATTTATTTGTCATAAATAAATGATGTTTTTCTCTAGCCAATACTTAGCAGATAAGAACTTTCAGATCATCTTCACATATTAAATGTCTAGAGGGAATTAATGGCACACAGAACATGAGCTACTTTATAATATCATAAAAGCTCAGGAATTCACTAAGAGACTTTGAGAGTATCTAGAATATGCAGGACTTGGAAAAGGTAAACAAGGATAAGCTTCACTAGGGAAAGTGCTACATGAATTTGATATTCAGATATAACAATTGCTGCTTCTTCAAAAAGAGGGGGACATAAGGTGTGAGATCGTTTAAAGAAGTGAAAATATATGATCTACTTTACTTTCTTTTTCCGATCTGAGGAAATGGACAAGATCTACCCTGTAGACAACTTTCCATCTGACTCTGAAAAAGATAAAGATGTTTTCTTAATGACTTAAATGATAATGGTTGATACAAAAGTTAAATCTGGAATGTTACAAGAATTTAGGAGTCTTATAGTCATTTCTTTTGTATCTATATTTACCTTATTACTTTCCTGAATGGCAAAGGAGAAGCATGGAAAGGCCATTGATGACTCATAAGTTTGAATGTTTACTTTGTTCATTCCAAAGGATTATTATGAGGATCAAAGAATATGCGTGTGTACTTTTTTAAAAATCTGTAAAGTGTAGTTTGATGTATATTATGAAACATTGAGAAAATTATACCTGAAAATTAGTTTAGTGAGTTCTTGAGCTTGCATTTTGTGAGTATATATTATGGGGATTAAACTATGAATCTTTAAGAAAATTAAATATTCAAAAAATTATTGCTGCACACAATTGTCTTGGTTTTATCTAGAAAAATAGCATCTAGTTGTTTTATAGTCATTTTTTAATTGTACATTTCATGAAAGTATTTTTAATGACTACTGAAATCAAGAACAGCTAAGGTTTTCTTAGCTACAATTATTAATATATATGCTATAGGTTTGAATACAACTTTAGTTAAGTCTTCTGTGAGTTATAACTTACAGACTACTGTAAGTAACAGAAATTCCCTGTAACTTATCTAATACATCTTGGAATGGTTATAAAATTACTACATGTTTTACAATAGAAAATATTATTAATGAGACCAGTAATAATAATAATATAATAATAAATTATATATATTTTATAGCAAGTTGTTTTCAAAGCAGTTCAAGCATTTATCAGAGAAGCTTACTCAGAATGTGGCACAGAAATGTTTTTGTCTTGTTATTTCATAAAGGCATGTAAATGAAGGAAAAATATTTTCCCAGTTGGACAATTATGGTATTTTTCACCAAGACACCATAGTTATTTTATCTTGAATACAATTTCAGATATAAAAAAATAAAAGTATGTTTATAGCCACCTTAAAACAATTTGTTGAACTCTTCTACCTTAACACATATCACATAATGCATACACTTTGTCTATGCTTATTAAGATATTTTGGGACTCATTTATATTTTTTCAATGCCCTAGAATTTCTCAAGTTATGTCAGAATGGTCACTAGAATTCTCATAATGAAATTAACAAATTAATTTTCTTAGAAAGTGAAAGTTGTCTATACAGTTGCTCAGTATGTAATAGGTGCAGGGCGATGTGCCCCAGAGAAGGGAGACTGTTTGGTGAGCCCAGGATGGGAGAGCTGGGGGCCAGTTCCTGGTCTACTGCTTGTTAACTGAGGAGTCTTCATCCTTAAAGGGAATAAGAATTTAATTACCTTACATGGATATGAGGACTAGCTGAGGTAATTGAATTAAAGCTTAACGTTGCTTAAGAAAAGTTATTTGCATTCCTCAAAACAATAAACACCAATACCAGATCAAAAATATTTGAAAGTCCCTGAAATCACAGGTAGCAGAAACTCCTGGAGGCCTTAGCCCTTGGTGTTCGCCCATTCTGCAAGACTATTTCCTCATATTAACATGAAGCTTCCTACTTTTTACTAGTCAAGCTTATGTTTAACTATTGCTGTTTTATAGAGTCCATTCCTAACCAACCTTCAAAGTGGTCTTCCTGTCCTCAAAGCCATTCTCTAGTTTATCATCTTCTTTCACTTGCATCCTAGAATTTATCACCATATGAATCAATTTATGTGATTAGTCTCCTTTAGGGACAAGGAGCTATACTTATCTATTTGCTTAACCATCGGTGCCTATAATACAAGCATATAGGCCCTCAATAAATATAGCCTTTTAGCTATTCTTGGTGCATCAAATTTGATAAAGAGCAAAGTGTTCCATGAAATTATTATTTGAACTTAAGGCAAAATATCTTCACAAGTTTTTTGCATAAGATTGTCTTAGTTGGCTCAGCTGTTGTAACAAAATAGACTGAGTGACTTAGACAGTTTTTTTGTCTCACAGTTCTGGAGACTGGGAAGTCCAAGGTCAAGGTGCCAGCTGACTTGGTTCCTTCTGAAAACATTCTTCCTGGCTTGTAGATGGCAACTTTTCCCTATGTGTGCACATCCTCATGTAGCTTTTTCTCAGTGCACATGTGCAGAAAGAGAGAAATCTCCTTCATTTTTTTTTTAATGATTGTCTTTATTTATTTTTTAGCATCTTTATTGGAGTATAATTGCTTTACAATGGTGTGTTAGTTTCTGCTTTATAAAAAAGTGAATCAGCTATACATATACATATATCCCCATATCTCTTCCCTCTTGCGTTTCCCTCCCATCCTCCCTATCCCACCCCTCTAGGTGGTCACAAAGCACCGTGCTGAACTCCCTGGGCTATGCAGCTGCTTCCCACTTTTTCACAAGTTTTTTGTGTAAAGTCAAAATACTTTCACAAGCTTTTTGTGTAAAACCTCAGTAATTAGCATATATTGTAAATTATTGCTTTAATTTCTACCATTATATATTACATTTTATCAATGCCCATGATTTTGCCAGCTATTAATTCTCAGGTATTAATTGAAGGCACATTTAAAATATTAAAATACTTAAAATTTTATTTTATTTCATTGGCATTTCCTGGATGTTAATAATTTTATATTTTAAAATTTGGGAGGAACTATTTATTATAGAGCTGACAGTCCACAGGTGGGTAATTCACAGGAATTATAAAAGACTAGACTATCTACCTGATTTATTTTATTCTTAAACACTTAATCAGACTTTCATAACCAGAATAAACTGCTAAGGAAAATTAAACTCCATTAATTCTTTCAAGGCCAATTTAATGATCCCTGCTACAAAAAATTATCCCAGGAACATATGAAAAATTCAGGTAAATATCACTCAAATTTTCTGTTAAGTTGATCTAGAGATCCTCATCTTTCAAAATAAAAAATACACAATATAATTTATATACTAAATGCATAAAGCAAAATTCTATATATTATCAATAAAAAAACATTTGAATGAAGAATTAAGATATCGGTCTTCATAATATTCTGTTAGACTGAAATTTCATTTGTTTCTATCATATCATATTTTAGTAAATTCTAAACTAAATTACAATTTTAAAGATCATGACGTTTTAATGACAAAATTATACGATGGGAAATGTACTTAAATAACGGAGTTCATGACACATCCTAACTATATCAAATAAAATCCAATATCATTTTTAAGAAATAATCTTCAAAAGAGTGATTTTTAGTTTTTATTTAAAGCATAATTAAACAGAAAGCAAAGCTATTTGTCTTTTTAAATCTAAAATTATTAGAAGCACAAAAATTGCTACATATACAGAATTGTTGAATGAAAGAAGAAAAAGTGAATCTTGAATTATTTTTTCTCTTAAAGATACTTGATATTTAATCACGTCTAACACCTTAATTTAGAGGGAAGGATTTAAGATAACAAAAATGCCTATAATTCCTCCATAATCAATAGTTAATGCCAATCTTTCAAGTTAAACTTCTCAGGAAAAATCTCAAGTGAGCTAAGAAAAAGTTATTTTGCTTCTCTGGACCTAATTTCCTGTTCTGTAAAATGAGACAGCTCTAGATTTCCTTCAGTGTTAACATTCTGCATTCCAAAATAAGAGAAAATTCAGATAAAGTATCTGAATTCAGGACACAGAGGATTAAGTAGGAAATAGATTAGATACAAGAGAAGAAGCGGTCCAAAACCCTTATACTTTCAATTTTTCTTAAAATTCTTGAATAATATAAGTAACATTGAAATATGTACTCTGGATCCATTTTAGCTTCTTTATGATCACTAAGAAGAGCTTATTTCCTCATCACTCTGTCTCATATACTAATTCAAGGCATATTTTAAAAAGCTGTATTTGGAAATAATTTTAAATATATAGAAAATGACATGAAGAAAACAGTACAAATGACCCCTGTATACCCCTTACTCAGATTTATTTATTATTAACATTTTGTCCATTTGCTAATTTATTATTGTGCTCACTCACTCTTTCTTTCCCGGTATATATCCTCCTTTGTTTTCTTTTTATCCAAAATGAACCTTTGAGAATAAGTTGCATATAATGTGGCACTGTATCTTTACCTGTGTTAGTGTGCATTTCCTAAAATTCAATACTTCATCTTAGATAATTACAGTGTAGTTAAATAACTTCAGTGTATATAGCTTTGATGTATTACTTTAACATACCATCATATTCTAATTTTCTTAATTGACACAACAATACTGTTTTCTCCCCTCCAGTATAGTTTTCAGTCCAGATCACATTGCTTGTTATCAATCTCTAGTTAAAACTTGGAATATTTCCACAGCCCTTTTTGTTTTGTTTAGATTTTGACATTTTGATATGTTCTAAGAGTATAGTTCTCCCCGCCCCCCTCTTAAAAATTCTTCATTTTGGTTTTGATTTTATTTGATGTTTCCTTGTGGTCAAAGCAAGGAGGTATATTCTCAACAGTACACTACCTTAAGGGATATTGTGCTTCTCTCAGGCCATCACTTTAGGAAGCATGTGATGTTCATCTGCTGCTCGTTGGTGATACTAATTTTAATCACTTGATCATACATCTCACTGTATACTTACATTTTAAGATTACGCAAATACCTCATTTCTTATCAAATCCCCCCTCCTCCAGTTTTCAACCATTGATGAACTACGATTCTTTCCTAAATCAGTCTTTAGTGTGATGGCTGCAAAAAGGTAATATTTCAACTCTAGCACTTTCTCCACATTTGTCAGGAAGCACTCAGCATTCCTCTGTAAGACATAGCCCTCCCTTATTCCTCCTTTATGCATTTCCCATTGTGTGGATTCATTTTTACTCAAGTGTTTATAATTGATTATTTTCATGGTCAAATTGTCCCATATCTGGCACTTTTGACATAGCTATACTTCTCTTATGAAAGACCCTTCATTTTTTGGATCACCATTTTACTTTCTGGCATAACAAGATATTTCATATTTTTTTTTTGTCTCTACCCTGCTCTGACTCTAGAATCAGCTAGTTCTCTATGGATCCCTGGTTTCTTTTTAAAGAATGGTATTAGAAACAAGACCTGGGTACAGGTGTACTCATTGCAACTGGAATGTCTGTTTCCCAGCTTTGTAAGAGACAGAGAAAGTGCATGTATATATACACACACACATAAACACACATACATATATCTGTTAAAGCACCCAGTCTGTGGTATTTTGCTATATTGCCTCTAACAAACTAATACATTGCTTACATAGTTAGATATTTAAAAAATTACCCTCCATATAAGTTGCATTATTTTGCATTCCCACAAACAATGCGTAAGATTGCCTCTTTTCCTTCAAACTCACTGAACTGGTGGATTGTCAAGGCTTTCAATTTTGCCATCTAATGGATAAGAGATGGTACATCAGGAAGTTTTAATTTGCATGTATCTTATGATGAGTAAAGAACATTTTTTCATATGCTTGAGTCAGTTTTATATTTCTTTGTTGAATTGTTCGGACCATTTGTTAATATTTCTTAATATTTATATGTGATATTTAGTCTTTCCCCTTGATTTTAAAAAGTTCTTCCTTGTTAGGGATATTAGCCCTTATCTGTGCTAAAAGCCACAAATATCTTTTTCTAGTTGGTCATTTGTCTTTGAATATACCTAAGCTATTTTTTTTGCAAAAGTTTTTGATATAACCAAATATAATTTATATAGTCAAAATTATCAACACTTCTTTTTCTTCCATCTGAATTTATCCTCATAATTAGAAAACCTTTCCCCTATGCCCAGATTGTAGAGGGATTATCTAATTATTGATTTTATTATTTTTATAAATACTTTGTATTTTACTGTATAATTTATAAATATCACTTTAAGATCTCTGTAAACACAGTTTATTCTTATATATCTGTGATGTATGAAATGAAGATGATTCATCTTTTTTCAGATATTTATCCATTTATTCCAGTACCATTTATTAAAAACACTATCTTTGCTTCAGTAATTTGACACTATCTTTATAATGTACATGTATTTCTACACATAGTCCTGGAATTTCTTTCATGGCCTTTTTGTATCACTCAGTACTATGGTGTTTTAATTTTAGAGGATTCCTAGTCTGCTGAAAGGGCTGGTATCCTACTGAGCTCTTTCTTTCTAGTGTTTTCCTAGCTACTATTGTGTGTTTATTTTCCTTATGGACTTCACTTTTCACTTGTCTAGTGCCATAAAACAGCTCACAGAGATCACATTAAACTTATACATTAACATAAGGAGGACTGGCATTATGATATGGTTAAGATTTACTAAATAAAATCAAGGCAGGGTTTTATATTTGTTCAAAGCCTGTGTGACTTCTAAGAGCATTTTATATTTTTCTTCATAGCAGTTTTAACATTTCCTTTTAAGCTTATTCCATTTCTATTTCCTCTTTTTTTGTTGTTATTGTAAATGGAATTTTTCTTCCATTATATCTGCTAAGTGGTTTTTAATTTGTGTTTATGAATGCACCTATATTTTGCATGAGAATTTTACATTTTGCTACGTTACTGAATTATTTTTTTTTTAAATTTTATCATTGACTCAGGGTATTTCCATGTATACTGTCAAGTCATCTACAAATAGAGATAGTTTTCTTTTGTTTCAGTGTTATGCCTCTGATTGTCTTGTTTAAATTCTATGGGCTACCACCTACTTATCAAATATTAATGGAGATAGTGGGCATCTTTACCTTGTTTCTATCTCAGTAAGAACACACATTTTTTTCATTCTAATATAGTATGTAAATAATTTTGATAATAAATTCTTGAAAAATAAAAGTAATCTATGCACAAATATATACATTTGTTAATTATATGTGCTGTAGGGTATATCTTATGCATTGTGTTCAAGAGAAAACTGAGATTGAAAATATATCAGAATACATTAGAGATGAATGCAAACTCAGGGTATTCTCCTGCCATGGTTACTATCTTTCCATATTTCACAGTACCCTCAGAATTGCTATAATTACAATTTGTGTTGAATTTATATATTTCTTTTCTCTTCAGCTTTTTCTTATTTTACTCCTTACCTTGCCACTCTTTGAATAAACTGTTTTGTGTTTATATTTATATGGAAATATTTAGAAGAGTGAGGTTGTGCTTTACTTTTTTTGCCCCTCCTGATGTGAAAAAGTAAACTGTATATTGGCCTAAGGACTGAAAAAAAAAAAAAAGTTGGGAGGAGAGGGCAGAATTGCATATAAGTGCACAAAGAAGTAAACTTACTCAATATTAAAATATTAATAATGCTTTTGTTTTTTATTTACTTTAGGTATTAAATTTTATCTAAATTCTTATTCCCCCCTAAAGCCCAGTGTTCGCTAAGATATTTGGACTTGCTCACTAATAATTTCTTAGAGAAATATTAATAAATTTAGGAATCTTCATAACTATTACAAAGCACATAAAATCTGAATCTGTATTCCTTACAACCAGCACACCTAACTATAAAATTAACATGGGGTAATAGGAATAGAATTAGATTTGACCAATAACATGGGTGAATTGATTTAGTAATTTGGAATAATTGACATACTGATTTAGTGAAAACAATAAATGAATTGAATTTTACAAATGATTAGTACAATATTTTTATTTTATATTTAAATTAATTTTTTATTGAAATATAGTTGATTTTCAGTGTTTCAGGTGTACAGTGAAGTGATTCATTTCTACATATATATACACATATATAATCTTTTCCAGATTATTTTCCATTATAAGTTATTACAAGATATTGAATATAGTTCCTGTGCTATACAGTAGGCCTTATTGTTTCTCTGTTTTATATATAGTAGTGTGTATATGTTAATCCCAAATTCCTAATTCATCCAAGCTCCCCTCTTCTTTCCCCTTTGGTAACCATAAGTTTATTTTCTATATCTGTGAGTCTGTTTTGTTTTGTAAATAAGTTCATTTGTATAATTTTTTTAGAATCCACATATAAGTGATATCATATGACATTTGTCTTTGTCTGACTTACTTCACTTAGTATGATAATGTCTTAGTCCATCCATGTCCCTGAAAATGGCATTATTTCATTCTGTTTTATGGGTAATAAATATTGTGTATATATCCAACAGCTTCTTTATCCATTCTTCTGTTGATGGACATCTGGGTTGCTTTCATGTCTTGGCTATTGTAAATAGTGCTGCTAGGAACACTGGGGTGCATGTATCTTTTTGAATTAGAGTTTTCTCTGATATATGCCCAGCGGTGGGATTGCAGGATCATATGGTAGCTCTATTTTTAGTTTTTCAGGAACCTCCATACTGTTCTCCATAGTGGCTGTACAAATTTACATTCCTACCAAAAATGTAGAGGGATTCCCTTTTCTCCACACCCTCTCCAGCATTTATTATTCGTAGAATTTTTGATGATGGCCATTCTGACTGGCGTGAGGTGATACCTCATTGTAGTTTTGATTTATATTTCTCTAATACTTAGTGATATTGAACATTTTTTCACGTGCCTGTTGGCCATCTGTGGGTCTTCTTTGGAGAAATGTCTGTTGAGATCTTCTGCCCATTTTTTGATTGGGTTATTTTTTTGTTGTTATTGAGCTGTATGAGCTTCTTGTATATTTTAGAAATTAAGCCCTTGTTGGTCACATCACTTGCAAATATTTTCTGCCATTCTGTAGGTTGTCTTTTCATTTTGTTTATGGTTTCCCTTACTGTGCAAAAGCTTTTAACTTTAATTAGGTCCAATTTGTGCTGTGATTTATGTCAAAGTGTGTTCTGCCTATATTTTCCTCTGGGAATTTTATAGTATCCAGTCTTACATATAGGTCTTTAATCCATTTTGAGTTTGTTTTTGTATATGGTGTCAGAGAATGTTCCAACTTCATTCTTTTACATGTAGCTGTCCAATTTTCCCAACATCTCTTGTAAAGAGACTATCTTTCCTCCATCGTATATTCTTGCCTCCTTTGTCGTAGATTAATTGACCATAAGTGGGTGGATTTATTTCTGGGTTTTCTATCCTGTACTATTGGTCTATATTTCTATTTTTGTGCCAGTATCATACAGTTTTGATGACTGTAGCTTGTAGTATAGTCTGAAGCAGCGAGCATGATTCCTCCAGCTCTGTTCTTCTTTCTCCAGGTTGTTTTAGCTATTCGGGGTCTTTTGTGTTTCCATACAAATTAAAATTTTTTGCTCTAGTTCTGTGAAAAATGCCGTTGATAGTTTGATAGGGATTGCACTGAATCTGTAGATTGCCTTGGGTAGTATATTCATTTTAACAATATTGATTCTTCCCATCCAAGACACAATATATCTTTCTGTTTGTGTTGTCATTAATTTCTTTCATTAGTGTCTTATAGTTTTCAGAGTACAGGTCTTTTGCCTCCTTAGGTTTATTCCTAGGTATTTAATTCTTTATGATGTGATGGTAAGTGGAATTGTTTCCTTAATTTCTCTTTCTATTTTGTCATTAGTGCATAGAAATGCAACAGAGTTCTGTATGTTAATTTTGTATCCTGAAACTTTACCAAATTCATTTTTGAGCTCTCGTAGTTTTCTGGTGACATTTTAAGGATTTTCAATGTATAGTATAATGTCATCTGCACACAGTGACAGTTGTACTTCTTCTTTTCCAATTTGTATTCCTTTTATTTCTTTTTCTTCTCTGATTGTTGTGGCTAGGACTTCCAAGACTATGTTGAATAAAAGTGGTGAAAGTGAACATCATTGTCTTACTCCTGATCTTAGAGGAAATGCTTTCAGCTTTTTACCATTGAGTATTATGTTAGTTGTGGATTTGTTATATATGGTCTTTATCAGGTTGAGGTATGTTCCCTCTATGCTCACTTTTCAGAGAGTTTTTATCATAAATGGATGTTGACTTTCATCAAAAGCTTTTTCTGTATCTCTTGAGATGATCATATGGTTTTTATTCTTCAGTTTGTTAATGTGGTATGTCACATTGATTTTGCTAATATTGAAAAATCTGTGTGTCGCTGGGATAAATCCCACTTGATCATGGTGTATGCTCCTTTTAATGCTTTGTTGGATTCAGTTTGCTAGTATTTGCTAAGGATTTTTGCATCTATGATCATCAGTGCTATTGGCCTGTAATTTTCTTTTTTTGTGATATCCTTGTCTTCTTTTGGTATCAGTGTGATGGTGGTCTCAAAGAATGAGTTTGGAAGTGTTCCTTCCTCTGCAGTTTTTTGGGTTAGTTTCAGAAGGATAGGTGTTAACTCTTATTTAAATGTTTGACAGAGTTCAACTGTGAAGCCATGTGGTCCTAGACTTGTGTTTGTTGGGAGTTTTTAATATTACTGATTCAATTTCATTACTAGTAATTGGTCTGTTTATATTTTCTATTTCTTCCCAGTTCAGTCTTGGGATATTGTACCTTTCTAAGAATTTGTTTATTTCTTCTAGGTTGTCCATTTTACTGGTGTATATTTGCTCATAGTAGTCTCTAATGTTTCTTTGTTTTCCTGTGGTATTGGTTGTAACTTATTTTTCATTTCTGACTTTATTGATTTGGGCCCTCTCCCTTTTTTCTTGATGAGTCTGGCTAAAACTTTACCAATTCTGTTAATCTTTTCAAAGAACCAGCTTTTAGTTTCATTGATTTTTTCTATTTCTTTTTTTAAATCTCTATTTCATTTATTTCTGCTTTGATATTTATGATTTCTTTTACTAACTTCAAGTTTTGTTTGTTCTTCTTTCTCTAGTTGCTTTAGGTGTAGGATTAGGTTGTTTGTTTAAGATTTCCTTGTTTCCTGAGGTAAGCTTATATCACAATAAGCTTTCCTCTTAGAACTGCTTTGCTGTATCCCATAGGTTTTGGATCCTCATATTTTACTTTTCACTTGTCTCCAGTTATTTTTTGATTTCCTCTTTGATTTCTTCAGTGATCCATTTGTTATTTAGTGGTGTATTGTTTAGTCTCTATGTGCTTGTGTTTTTGCAGCTTTATAAATATCAATTAAGTCCATTTGGTCTAATGTGTTATTTAAGGCCCGTGTTGAAGTCCTCTACAATTATTGTGTTATTGTTGATTTCTCCTTTTATATCTTTTAACATTTGCCTTATTTATTGAGGTGCTCCAGTGTTGGGTGTATATGTATTTACAATTGTTATATCTTCTTGGATCTATCCATTTCATGTAGTGTCCTTCTTTGTTTCTTGTAACTGTTTTTATTTTAAAGTTTATCTTGTGTGATATAAATATTGCTACTCTGGATTTCTTTTTTTTTTTTTTTGCGGTACGTGGGCCTCTCACTGTTGTGTCCTCTCCCGTTGTGGAGCACAGGCTCCGGACGCACAGGCTCAGCGGCCGTGGCTCACAGGCCCAGCCACTCCACGGCATGTGGGATCTTCCTGGACCGGGGCACGAACCCGTGTCCCTTGCATTGGCAGGCGGACTCTCAACCCCTGCGCCACCAAGGAAGCCCTGGCTTTCTTTTGATTTCCATTTTTGTAGAATATCTTTTTCCCTCCCCTCACTTTCAGTCTGTAGGTGTCTCTAGATCTAAATTGAGTCTCTTGTAAACAGCATATATATGGGTCTTGTTTTTGTGTCCATTCAGCCAGTTTGTGTCTTTTGGTTGGAATATTTAATCTGTTTACATTTAAGGTAATTATCGATACGTATATTCATATTGTCATTTTGTTAATTGTTTTGGATTTGTTTTTGTAGGTCTTTTTTCTTCTCTTCCTCTTTTGTTCTCTTGTGATTTGATGACTATATTTAGTTTTATGTTTGGATTTCTTTTTCTTTTTTATGTGTATATCTATTACAGATTTTTGGTTTGAGGTTACCATGTGTTTTTAGTATAGAATGCTATATATATATATATATATATATATATATATATATAT
>NW_006793673.1:0-87933 GCF_000442215.2 Lipotes vexillifer | reverse complement strand
TATATATATATATATATATATATATATATATATATATATATATATATATATGATTGTTTTAAGTTGCTAATCTCTTAATTTCAAGTGCATTTTAGATATCCTGTATTTGTACTCTCCTCCCCTCATGATTACTTTTTTGATGTCATATTTTACATCTAATTGTTTTGTATATCCCTTAACTGCCTATTGCGGATACAGATTTACTACTTTTGTATTTTATCTTCCCTACTGGCTTTATGTGTAGACAATTTCCTACTTTCACAGTACATTTGCCTTTCCTGGAGAGGTTTTTCATTTCGTAATTTTCTTGTTTCTAGTTGCTGCTTTTCCTTTTTCACCTGGAGGAGTTCCTTTAACATTTGTTGTAAAGCTGGTTTGGTGGTGCTGAATTTCTTTTAGATTTTTCTTCTTTGTAAAGCTTTTGATTTCTCCATCAAATCTGAACAAAAGCCTTGCTGGGTAGAGTATTCTTTCAACACTTGAAATATATCATACCACTCCCTCCTGTCCTGCAGTTTCTGCTGAAAAATCAGCTGATAGCCTTGTGGGAGTTCCCTTGTTTATTATTTGTTGCTTTTTCTTTGCTGCTTTTAGTATTCTCTCCTTATCTTTAATTTTTGTCATTTTAACTACAATGTGTCTTGGCCTGTTTCTCTTTGGGTTGATCCTGTATCAGACTCTGTGTTTCCTCGACTTGAGTGACTGTTTCCTTTCCCAGGTTAGTGAAGTTTTCAGATATAATTTCTTCAAATATTTTCTCACACTCTTTCTCTCTCTCTTCTCTTTATGGGACCAATATATTGCAAATATTAATGTGCTTGATGTCCCAGATGTCTCTTAAACTGTCCTCATTTCTTTTCATTCTCTTTTTTTTTCTGTTCACTGGCGTTGATTTCCACCACTCTGTCTTCCAGCTCACTGATCTGTTCTTCTGCATCATTTAGTCTACTATTGATTCCTTCTAGTGTATTTTTCATTTCATTTATTGTAGTCTTCATCTCTGGTTATTCTTTATATTTTCTAACTCTTTGTTAAAAACTTCTGACTTCTCTGTGCATCTATTCTCTTCCCAATTTTTTTGATCATTTTTATGGTCATTATTCTGAACTCTTTTTCAGGTAAGTTGCCTACCTCCACTTCACTTAGTTCTTCTTCTAGGGCTTTTTCTTGTTCCTTTTTCTGGAACATATTCCTCTGCTGCCTCATTTTGTCTAAGTTGCTATTTGTATTTTTATGTATGTGGTAGCTTGGTTACGTTTCTCAGCCTTGGAGAAATGGCCCTCTGTAGGAGGTATCTTATGTGTCCCAGAAGTGTACTCCCCTCTTATCACCCAAGCTATATGCTCTGGGGGTTCCCCTTGTGAGGGCTGCATGGGTTCTTCTGTTGTGGCAGGGTAACTATGTGGTTGGTCTAGTAGGCTTGGTTGGCCCCTAGTCTGATTGATTGCCAGGCCCTGCCTGTGTATATGCTTTTGGCCGCTGTTTAGCAGGGCCTGGTCATGAAAGGTCTGGTTGCAGAATCCTACCGGGCACTGAGGCTAGTGCTGTCTCACTGTGGATGGAATCAGTGTCCTGAAGACCCTAGAGCTGTTGTTCATCCACAGGCAAGTGAAGCCAGATCCTGGGTTAGTACTGGACTACTGGCAGGCAGAGCTGGTTCCTTAACTCTAGCTGCACATCCCAGGGATCCCAGAGCTCATTTCAGATCAGTGGGAGGGATCAGTTCCTGACACAGTTGGGTATGAGGTCCAGGGTGTCTCAAAGGTTGCACTGGCCTGCTAGTGGGCAGGGCCAGGCCCAGCAGCTCAGAGGGTAGGGTCTGGCCTGCATTGCAGGATTGTTTTTTTCTTGCTTCTTGTGTCTGCACCCTAGTAGGTGAGGCTGGTCTAGAGGCTTGTGCAGGCTTCCTGGTAGGAGGGGCTGGTGCCTGCCCACTGGTGGGTGGAGCTGGGTCTTGGCCCTCTGGTGTGCTAGGCCATGTCTAGTGGTATGTCTTGAGGAAGCTATGGGCTCAGGAAGTCTTTAGGCAGCTTGTCTGCTGATGAGTGGGGCTGTGTCCCCAACGTGAGAGACAGGGACAGACCTCGTCTCACCAGGAGACTCTCCAATACCAGCAGGTAGGGCCCAGGGTCCTATCAAATTACTGCTTTTTCCCTGTGCCTTAGTGTGTGTGAGATTTTGTGTGCGCTCTTTAAGAGTGAAGCCTCTATTTCCCCCAATCCTGTGGGGCTTCTGCAGTTAAGTCCCGCTGGTCTTCAAAGCCAGAATCTCTGGGGGCTCATCGCCTTGGTACTGAACCCCCAGGCTGGGGAGCCTGATGTGGGGCTCAGAACTCTCACTCCTGTGGTAGAACTTCTGCAGTATAATTATTCTCCAGTTTGTGAGTCATCTGCCTGGGAGTTACGGGATTTGATTATATTGAAAGTCTGCTCTTCCTACCCATCTCACTGTGGTTTCTTCTTTATATCTTTAGATGTATAAGATCTTTTCTGATAGCTTCCAGTTTTTTTTCATCAATGGTTGTTCTGCAGATAGCTGTGATTTTGGTGGGCTCGTGAGATGAGGTGAGCTCAGGGTCTTTCTACTCCACCATCTTGGCTACTGTAATACAGTATTTTTTAAAACAACATGAACCACCAAAACTAAGAAAAAGATAGAACTTAGTATTTCTTGGTTCACTTATAATATTTTTTGAAACTATTGGAATTTCAGAAAGCAAATAAATATTAAACTTTACTACTCTAAAAATTACTATTACCCATCTTGCAAAAACTGCCTATATTTTATTTTTGATGCTGCTTTTATTTCCACATCAAGGTAATGCTAGATTTGCAAAAGTGAATTAAAATTTTCCATCTTTGTATCTGACTTGGAAGAGATAAAACAGAAACTATATGTAGAAAATAATCAATCTGAGTCCCCATATCAATATTTTTGTGTGTGTGTGCGCTTTAATGTTTAATGGGGAATCTGTGATAGCCTTTGTCAAAAGTTGTTAATTAAATATCATTTTGAAATTCATTCAACTCCTTCAGCTATCTAATTAAATAAAAATATTTTATGGGATACTTTTAGTAAATGCATTCTGTTTTTTTGTCATGTAAAATGGTCTGCTTTATCTTTTACTCCATTTGTAAAGTCCTATATAAAACAAAATGATGAATACTTGTATTTGAATACATAATCATAATTAGAAACTAAACAAGTGATTTCCATTTATTTTACTTTTAAAATATTCTTATTTTACATGTGTTTAACAAGAGCAGAAAATTTTCTTGTACATAGAAGCATGGCAGGAAATATGTCAAAACATCTAAAACTACTTTTTATTTATGGAACTTAAAGCAAATATTCAAAAGTGCTTTTCTTAATGTTTGAAGGAAGTCCATTATCCATTTATGCAAAGCCTTTTTACTTAATGTAAAATAATCAGAAAAAGGTCAATTTTTTCTCAATACATTTGCTGGAAATTTTATGATAAAATATGAATCTGTTTTCAACAATTTTGATTAATGTTTCTTTCATTTCTTATATCATAAACTATATATTTGCAGGCAATAACCATTTCAAACTCAATTCAATCATCATATACACTAATTACCATAGGCAATAGTCTTTTTTATATTCTATTGCTACAATATTGTCAGTTACAAAATCAACTTCCATAGTGATTGTTTGGAAGTAAAATAACTATGAAATGCTGAAACATCATTAATAGCCTTAATTATTTTAAGCCAGTAGGTTGTAGGTAGTAATCTTATAACACAAAGAGCTAATGATTTATTTTGCTTCACTCACGAAAATGATAGAATAGAAGCTATTTTTATAACATGCATGGCATTATTACTTATTTAAAACATTTGTAAAGTGAGCATTTCCTAACTTGTGTATAATTTTTTAAAATACTAATGATATTTGCTTCAAAGAAAAGGAATAGAAAATGTTAAGTGACATTCGTGAGCCATAATACCACAAATTCCACATTTAAAACTCAAGTTTATATTGTGCCTTATTTTAATTAAGACAAAATTTGTTTCTTTTACTTTTAATCAGCATTCAATAAAATAATTTTGCTTAAAAATTGCTAGCACAACCCTTCTATATACCTATATAAGTAAATTTAATTTTGTTTACATGAAGTATAAACTTGGTCAAAATGAGAAGGAAGAACTGATAGGTATCTGGCTGCTTTTAATCATAAATTAGTCTCTTAACTTGTTTATAACTTTCTTCTATATTTAAATCTGCAGTTTAACTTGTGCTCACCAGTACCATTCCTATAGAAAAAATATCTTCCCAGAGTTTATAAAAGAGAAACTTCATCTAATGGTTTATCAATTTACTTTGCCAAGTGTTTTTGTCTTCATTTATTTCAGAGAGTACTATTTTTCTTTACTTATGATGTCAATCTAAATTATACATTAGACCAGGTGTCCCCAACCCCCAGACCGCAGAACGGTACCCGCCCTTGGCCTGTTAGGAACTGGGCCGCACAGCAGGAGGAGCAGTGGGCAAGTGAGCGAAGCTTCATCTGCCTCTCCCCATCGCTTGCATTACTGCCTGAACCATCCCCCACCCCCCGTCCGTGGAAGAATTGTCTTCCACAAAACTGGTCCCTGGTGCCAAAACGGCTAGGGACCGCTGCATTAGACGATTATAAAGGGAAAAATCAGTTCCTATGTTCTGCTTTTTAAAATTTTTCCAGTCAGCTGTTGATATAGCAGGGATCTTACAAGTTTAACAATTTAAATGTTCTGCTCTAAATATCTTATTTCTCACAAAATTTTTAGTTCTCTTTCCTGAAGATGTGTGATTCCTCTTTTCATGAAGAGGCCATGACATTGATAATCTTTGTGCTCTGTAACTTTTATTGAAACCTGGTCTCTCTGTGGAGTTTCTCTTATTAAATAATTGAATGTCAGTACATTATTAAGACCAGATTTAATGGTTTCTTTCTGATGTGATTTTTTCCTGAAAACGAAGAATAGCTCTACTAAAATTCAATTTAGTTTGTATATCAATTTCTACCACTTTACATTTTTCAAATCTCTGCTAAATACATTAGTTTCATGGGGATTTTTCTGTCACTTTGATTTCTGATAAACCAGAGTCAATTTTTTTTCCCTTCCCCTCTGATTTTTAACATTAATTAACCTCTTTTTTAAAAAATTTCGATAGCAACCTGCTTTAAAATGGAGTCACTACAAAGCAGCTTCATATAACATATGAAATCAAATGACTAAAATGCAAACTATAGTTCATTTATGAACACGGGGGATTTGTTTATCATCATTCGTATTTGTTAGTTGATAAAGTATGTCAGAAGTTAGCATATCCATTTAAAAATTTTGATTAAGTTTTCTTATTTAAACGTAATAAATTGAAATAGATGGAAAATTCTCTAACATTTATGCTTAATTGGATATTTTGTTTGTCAATATTCAGTACTTCATAATAAAATAATCCCATAGTAGATTCTTGTTATGTTACCTGCCTAGATTTTGGACAGTTATTGAAAGAAGAGCTATTACATATATGCAGGAATTCAATATATTAATATTTTCTTTTATATGTAAGAATCAAATGTTCATACTTTCTAAGAATTCTAAAGAAAGAGTTATAGAATGGAAATACTGCCTTAAAACTACCCCACAATGAATTGCACTTCTGTACCCAAAAAATATTAGAAAAGCTTTGGCCTGAACCTTTGGGATCTCACATTGTTTATATTTGTCAAAAGACTGTTTCCAGAAACAATTTTAGTCATTCTTTTTTTCCTTGTTTTATACATTTTTAATATGCTGTTATAAAGATAGTAGTGATATAAATTGATGAACTATTTATGCTGTCATAGTTAACCCTAACCAACAAATATCTGAGTTATTTAGACTTTATAAGGTATAGTATATCAAATGGAAATCTTACATTTTTTAAAAATTTTGAATAAGAGCAGCTTAATTTAGTTGAAAGGGAATAGAGCTACTAAAAGAATTTCACAGAATTTCTAAGACTAGCAGGAACAGAGTTTGGAAAGCACTGCTGGTGACAATATTATTTTGCCTATAAAACAGCCTTCATCTCACCAAAATAACTTGTTTCAAGCCAATCTGTTGCTGAATTATTTGGTTGTGTCAACTTTTAACATAGGAAACAGCTGACATTGTCATTTTCATTTTTAGTTACTGAAATTTTATAAGATGATTCCATATACCAAATGCAGTATATTAAATTTTTTTAAATAATAGATTATATTAATATATGTAAATTCAGCTTAAAAACCAAGATAAATTTACTAGATTTAATATGTCAAATAGTTGAGTATTAACTATTATAGAGAACTATGAAGTTTGTCCTCCCCCTTTGATGGGAAGGAAGGTGAATAAACAAACACAAGATAAATGAGGTTCGTTGCTACACTTCAGAATTATTCAAAAGTAGAAGTCTTTCTTTATGGGAATCTAGAAAGTTGTCTATAAAAGGCTGTGGAAAAAATGGGCAGAAGACCTAAATAGACATTTCTCCAAAGAAGATATACAGATTGCCAACAAACACATGAAAGAATGCTCAACATCACTAATCATTAGAGAAATGCAAATCAAAACTACAATGAGATATCATCTCACACCGGTCAGAATGGCCATCATCAAAAAATCTAGAAACAATAAATGCTGGAGAGGGTGTGGAGAAAAGGGAACCCTCTTGCACTGTTGATGGGAATGTAAATTGATACAGCCACTGTGGAGAACAGCACGGAGGTTACTTAAAAAACTAAAAATAGAAGTACCATATGACCCAGCAGCCCAACTACTGGGCATGTACCCTGAGAAAACCATAATTCAAAAAGAGTCATGTACCAAAGTGTTCATTGCAGTTCTATTTACAATAGCCAGGACATGGAAGCAATCTAAGTGTCCATCAACAGATGAATGGATAAAGAAGATGTGGCACATATATACAATGGAATATTACTCAGCCATAAAAAGAAACGAAATTGAGTTATTTGTAGTGAGGTGGATGGACCTAGAGTCTGCCATACAGAGTGAAGTAAGTCAGAAAGAGAAAAACAAATACCATATGCTAACACATATACATGGAATCTAAGAAAGAAAAAAAAAAGGTCATGAAGAACCTCGGGGTAAGACAGGAATAAAGACACAGACCTACTATAGAATAGACTTGAGGATACGGGGAGGGGGAAGGGTAAGCTGGGAGGAAGTGAGAGAGTGGCATGGACATATATACACTACCAAACGTAAAATAACTAGTGGGAAGTAGCCGCATAGCACAGGGAGATCAGCTTGGTGGTTTGTGACCACCTAGAGGGGTGGGATAGGGAGGGTGGGAGGGAGGGAGACTCAAGAGGGAAGACATATGGGGACATATGTATACGTATAACTGATTCACTTTGTTATAAAGCAGAAACTAACACACCATTGTAAAGCAATTATACTCCAATAAAGATGTTAAAAAGAAAGCTGTGGGATTTAACTGGCCTTTGAGCTCTGGAAGAATTTTAGCAAATGTTCTTGGTGGGAAGGACATTTCAGGGAAGAGGATGAGCCAGAATAAATAGAGGGGCAGATGGAGAGGAAAAGAAGATGTTGAGGATAGGTAAGTAGATTAATGTAGCCGATTTTTAAGGTGTGGAGTAGTAGAGTTGATTGGCTAAACATTTTGGAAAGGTAGAGGTCAGATTGCGGATTAATTAAATGCCAGGCTGACTTTGAAATATTGGGAATAAATGAAGAACTAAATTGTTTAGTTCAAGGGCAGAGAATGGTCAATTCTGAGTTTTATTTCTATTATTCTGATAGCAGTGTATGTCATGGGTATGAAAGCGAAAGTATTAAATTATGAAAGATGTTAAAATTATTACTGTAAGCAAACCCGATGTGTTTGAAACTCAGCTCCACTGAAGACGCATATTCTCTCTGACACTCAGCATCTTACTACCTTTTCTCCCTGTTTTAAACTCTGCTTTAAAATAGAACTGGTTTCAAAGTCTAGGTCTTCTTAGTTGTGTTAACTCCTGTTTATTTAGTCACTTGTTATCAGTAAAATAGGGACAATTTTAATCTGAGTCACTACAAAGATGGAATGAAATAGCAGTTGCATTGTGTCTACAATGCAGTTAGCACTCAACGTTATTCCAAAGCTTCCCTTTTTTACAAAACCCATGTAAGGCAGTTTCATCTATATTAAGAAGGGGAACTTTATCACTTTGGCCTTCCATGGAAATAGTAATACACAGAAGGAGAAAGAAAGTATATGTGGGCTGAATTACACTTAGTTTTATATTTTTTTAGCATTCTTTTTCATGTTTCTTGCCTCTCATTATCTTATAACAGCTATACCAAGGGAAAAATACATTTTGTTTGCCCTAGTTACATTTTTAGTGTGTAACCTCTTAACAAAACTAAAGGGAACTTGCATATTCAAAGGTAGATTCATAATTGACTTTTCCCATTTAGTCATATATTATTCTTCCCCTGGACTTTATTTTCCTCATTATAGCTCACTTTTCCTATCACCTAATAAATAATTATTTTGTCACTAGAATCTGCCCAGCACTAAACTTATGACTATGAATACCAAAAACAATGAAACTGCACATCTGTATATTAACAGAAAGTATCTCAAAGCAGAGAAAATATTTAATTTAAAAAATCAGGTACACACACACACACAAAAAATCAGGTACAATTTTCTATTAATCGTCATT
Source organism: Lipotes vexillifer (assembly GCF_000442215.2). Taxonomy (NCBI): domain Eukaryota; kingdom Metazoa; phylum Chordata; class Mammalia; order Artiodactyla; family Lipotidae; genus Lipotes; species Lipotes vexillifer. The sequence continues at coordinate 79,211 of NW_006793673.1, read as the reverse complement.
AAAATGTAACTTTTACTAACATTACTTTCAGCTTTTTTTTTAATAAATAGAAAAATAATTTGAGATTCCAGGAGCAAATTATCCAATTAGGAAAGAATTTTATTTTATCTTAAATGGATCTTTGAAAACTTTTTTGTATCTGAAGCATGCACCAATTTATCTATTCTCCTGTTACCTAATTTGTCATTCTTTTTGACAGTTAACATTAGGATCTGCTGGTCTTTCTTTCTTGTGATTGCCTATGTTTTTTTAAACTTATATGTAAAGAAAGAAAAATAAGACTTGCTTTTACTTGACAATATGTGTAAAAGTACTGTCTTGACTCCATGGCTGGCATATAGTAAGAATAACAAGTTCCCCATCTTCTATTGATATTTTGACCATTTTTCCTTGCCACCAGTCCCATTATTGGATTTAATAAGAAAATGAAATATTGCTTATTATAGTTGGAGAGTAACTCCTCTTTAAACAAGCAATAGAAAGAGAAATCCGGAGCCTATACATGGGAGATATTTATGGATATCCAAGACACCTTTCAAATAAAATAAAATACTGTAAGACCAGAAATCAAACATTTATTTCCTCTTATTCTGTGACTAAAATAAACTATCACAAAATGCTTACTTTGTGGTATAAATTATAGTCACAAGGTATAATAACTCACAAGGAATAAGTCATTTATTATACCGTTCCAAGAATTCCCAAATCATTAGTTGAGTTTTAGAAAATTTTGTGAGCAGTCTGATTCTGCTCTCTCGGATGAGTTATGCCCTTTCTTAGTTATCACTTTACACAGGGAAACATATCCATTTCTTGTGACAGCTGTTCAATCCCTGGTGCTTTGTTACAATAGAAGGACAACTAAACATGGTGCTTACACTATAGCTAAGAACACACCTGGACACCTGTTCTTCCCACATTTCATGGCAGTTTCCTCCACAGCCTTTTTCTCCCCCTCCTGGCCAGGACTGTGCTACTGTAGAGCATCCTGTGCTACTGTAGAGCAGCGGGCAGATGCTACAGATAGATCCCCACTGCCCTTATACTGCTTTGGTCTACTCAGCGACCTCCAAGCTTTACCACACCTGTGTCAGTACTGCTCTCATCCCTCCCACCTACCTACGAGGTTAAAAGAGAAGAAAACTACTAGGTGACTTGTAACCTCAATAAATAAATACTTTGTGTACATCAATTATTCTTCCTTTGTGATGGTAAATTCAATTTCAACCTTTGATGAACTAAAATCAAGTACATTAAAATATTTTCTAACCCTGAAAATTCTCTGAAGTGTTTATTCATCATTGTCTATTATGAACTAAATCTAACATATAGTGTATGAAAAAGCCATTTATCAAAGTTGTCCTAACATCTTAAATGACTTGAACCAATGTCTTTGTGACAGAACATAAATTATTAAGTAATTTTATATTTTATTGCAATTATTAATAAACATTTGCAAACAGAAAAAATACTTACAGATTTAAATATTAAACCAACTTGTTCTGTAGCTATTTTCAATCTAGTGACTGAATATCAGCCTTAAATGTGTAAAGAAAAATATAAAATGGAAGGGGCATCCACAATTTGATAAGCAGAGAAGTGAAATGACAGGAAACTACCTTATGAACAAATTAATGTTTATACAATTGCCTTCAAATCTATGCCCATGATAAACAAAACTGTATATTGGGTACATTTGCCAGATTTACCAATCTTTTGTACAAAAGGTAATATAGAAATATACATAATTTGTAAATATAAAACACTTTTATATCATTTAATAACAAATTTATTTAAAATACCCCATATTATTTATGGAATGAACTGAAAGTTTACAATATCCTTCTAGTTCTTTTCCAATTTTTATAAGAATCTGACAGTTACGTATCTGTATATCTAACTAAATTCATCCTCCCTGTCCTCGATTTGCTTCCCTCTTTGGGATTCTTAATGTTAAGTGTCCAGTTCTCAAGTAAAACTGCTAAATGCATTACATAGTTAGAAATAATTTAGCTACCTTTATTTTGCATTCCATGTAATATTCCTCATGAACAGATGCAAGAGTTTTTAACTTGAATTAAAAGCTATAATTGAAGACCTACTATTAATATAAAGTCTAGAAATCTCTGAGAAATTAATAATTATTTTGATTAAACTCTATCCGTGTAGATGAATAAATGAATAATTTCAGAGTTAATCAACCCACACAAAACAGTATTATAATAATACTTTAAAGTCACACATGCCACAGATAATTTCTAGAATAAATAAGTTCTATTCTCAAAAAGAAAATTTCTTTTTCACTTACAGTATCAATGAAATCTAATTTGAAATACTTTGTCATATAATACTATTTTGAGATTGCCTGGTTTGACAGTACATAATCAAATAAAAGGAACTCATATGACATTTTCCTTCAAAAATGAGGCAGTGTGCTTGCCAAGGAATCTTTTTAGTAATAAATTGACTAAATAAAGCATATGCAGTAAAAATAATGTTAATTATTTCTGGAACATCTGATCGAAATTTAATCTTTTTAATATAAAGAATTTTTATTTACTATATAAGTAACCTATACTAAATTCAGTTAAAAACAACTAAAAGTAGAAGTGATATACTTATCAATCTTTTGTATGAGTCACATTGTGGAAGAGTAGCAAAAAAAAAAAAAAATCTAACTTTTGGAGGATGACATTTTGATTGAATTTATTCATGACTGTTCCCAATGGTTAGATATCTCACTCACAGTGGTAAGACTGACTGGTAAGTTTCACCATGTAATCATGCATAAAGAGGCTTGCTCTAAATTACAATAGTTGCAGTTAATATATAATCCTATTTAATCCACATGACACCACTCTTATGCATTTATCAATATCTCTATTTTAAGTTTGAAAAAAACTGGGGCTTGAGATAGATTAACATTTTCCCCCCCATGGACACAAAGCTAGTATACAGTGAAAAGAGGATTCATATTCTAAACCAATATTGGAGAACATATGAGAATATGTGGCTTAAAGTTTTAATGCAATTGTAAATAATGTAAAATAATCAAAGCAAGAGACTTGTATTTTTAATTGAAGTATACTTGATTTACAATATTTCAAGTGTAAAGCAAAGTGATATGTTTCCTTAATTTCTCTTTCTGATATTTCTTTGTTAGTGTATAGAAATGCAACAGATTTCTGTATGTTAATTTTGTATCCTGCAACTTTACTGAAATCATTGATGAGCTCTAATAGAGTGGGCATCCTCGTCTTATTCATGATCTTAGAGGGAATGCTTTTAGCTTTTCACCATTAAGTATGATGTTAGCTGTGCGTTTGTCATATGGCCTCTATTATAATGAGGTATGTTCTTTCTGTGCTACTTTCCGGATAGTTTTTTTTTTTAATCATAAATGGGTGTTGAATTTCATCAGAGGTTTTTCTGCATCTATTGTGATGATCATATGGGTTTTATCCTTCAGTTTGTTAATGTGGTATATCACATTGATTGGTTTGCTGATATTGAAAAACGCTTGCATCCCTCGGATAAATTCCACTTGATCATGGTGTATGCTTCTTTCAATGTATTATTGCATTTGGTTTGCTTGTATTTTGTTAAAGATTTTTGTGTCTATGTTCATCAGTGATATTGGCCTGTAATTTTCTCTTTTTGAGATATCTTTGTCTTGTTTTGGTATCAGGGTGATGGTGGCCTCATAGGATGAGTTCAGAAATGTTCCTTTTTCTGCAATTTTATGGAATAGTTTGAGAAGGATAGGTGTTAACTCTTCTTTAAATGTTTGGTAGAATTCACCTGCGAAGCCAGCTGGTCCTAGACTTTTGTTTGTTGGAAGTATTTAAATTACTGATTCAATTTTAGTACTGGTAATTTGTTCATATTCTCTATTTCTTCCTGGTTCAGTCTTGGGAGATTGTACCTTTCTAAGAATTTGTCCATTTCTTCTAGGTTGTCCATTTTATTGGCATATATTTGCTCATGGTAGTCTCTTACAGTCCTTTGTATTTCTGTGATGTTTGTTGTAACTTCTTTTTTATTTCTGATTTCACTGATTTGGGGCCTCTCCTGTTTTTTTCTTGATAAGTCTAGCTAAAGGTTTATCAACTTTTTTTATCTTTTCAAAGAACAAGCTTTTAGTTTCATTGATCTCTTCTATATTTTTTTAGTCTCTGTTTTATTTATTTCTGCTCTGATTTTTATGATTTCTTTCCATCTACTAACTTTGGATTTTGTTTGTTCTTTTTTCTCCAGTTGCTGATTTTTTTTTTTTTTTGTATGTTGTGGGAACTATTGATAAGATTACAAAGGGAAATTCAAATAACATAATGTAATTGAGTTTGCAGGTTTGTTGAGATATTAATAACTGAAATAGTGAAAACACACTGGGAAACAATGCATTTTTGTGTGTGTGAATGATAGGAATTTTTCAGTAGATTTCACATATAGTTTATTTGAACAAAGAAGTACAATGCTCAGGATTCAGTCCATAGAATGTCCCATGTTTATGAAATCTGTAAACATTTTTATAATACAAAGTTCTCATTTCTAGCAAAATATCTCTTCTATTTGTGGGGCTGTCTTCGTGAATCACATGCCTACAAATGGTTAGTGACCCCATAAAATCTACTCCACAATCCAGCACTTGAACCCTTCTGCAACAACTAGAGGGGTGGGATAGGGAGGGTGTGAGGGAGTTGCAAGAGGGAGGAGATATGGGGATATATGTATATGTATAGCTGATTCACTTTGTTATAAAGCAAAAACTAACACACCATTGTAAAGCAATTATACTCCAATAAAGAGGTTAAAAAAATTTCCAAATTCTTGCTGCTTAAACAACTTCAGGAAAAAAAAATTGAAGACTATTCTCTTTTTGAAAAGCTATGTAGACAAATAGTTTCATGTGTAGTTCAATGAAAGGATCATGTTTTTATATATTATTCCTCATTCAGACCCCTGTGTCTTTGAAGTTCAATCTTCCCGTTATGTGACTTAATTTAATGAATTCTTAATTAACGGTTTTTATCATGTTTCCATAATTTCTCTTGTTTTTAGTACAGTGCTTTCTGTTCCAACATTTGTTCATGTATAATAGTGTCTCTTCTTTTCTCACCCTACTTGTCACTTTCTTTTGATGACGCTATTTAATGTCACACTAGAGCCACCTATAAGCATTTAATATAAGCTAACATCTGGTCTAGTTTCTTTAATATACTAGGTATTTTTTAGTATTCTAGCTTAAAGGAAAAATGTATGTTCAGAGTTTTTAACCATCTCACCCTTTAATCTAGCATCAAGAATATTTGTTATTATATTGTCAGCACTATAATTAGTGAAACTTCATTATAACTCTTAATTTTTAGAAACTAGGAAATATGCTCAAAAAATTTAGAGAACTAGACAACTAACACATTATTTAATGATTTGAGTTGACTGTAATATCAAGATATAATTCAATCATGTGATAAAGGCTGTCAGAAAAATTAATGTGTTATTTTCTTTAATGAAAAGGTTTTCTTCAGAATAAAGGTGATGTCATTTCTGTTATGTATACCTCAGAATTAATCCAGTGTACAATGTTATTTTCTTGATATATCATATTTTAAGGAGTTCAGAGAAAGTTTGAGAAAAAAGAATAAAATCTCCATTTAGAATTTAAAGTTGTATTATTCAAATGTAAAATACAGTTTTAACTAGACAGATTTTTTTTTTAACAGTATATTCATTGTGCATATGTATTTGTGTATACATACATATACATATACTTAAGCTATTTGGTACTCTTTCATATATTTGTTTGTTTATTCATTCAGTATATATGTATTACACTTCTAATATGTGCCTGGTACTGCATTAGGTATGAGTTGTTCCAATGATGGGCAAAATAAGCACAATTTCTATTCTCATATATATTGCCAGTGGGAAGATATATGATTAATTAACACAATGTTTGAGGCAATTTTTGAAAGGATAATGCCTTCAAATTTTCCTGCACTGATGAAAAACATCAATTAACTGGTTCTTGAAGTCCAGTAAATCTAAGGAATATCAAACAAAGAAATACATGCCTAGATATATCAAAATGAAAAACTGCAGAAAGCTAAAACAAGAGACCATCTTTAAAACTATAAGCAAAAAAGACAAATCATCTTCAGAGGCAACAGATTAAGAGCTGATTTATCACTAGCATCCATGTTGTGAAAGAAAATAATTGCCAGACTACAATTTTATACCCAGATAAATAATTCTGCAAAAAAAAAAATAATAAAAACAAACATTTTCAGACAAATAAAAACTGAGTTTGCTTACAGCAGACCAGCATAATAGAGATTCTAACTTCTAAAAGATATACTTCAGGCAGAAGGAAAATTATACCAAGCAAGATTATTAACATTTTGGACTGGATGATTCTTTGCCGGAGGCTGCCCTGTGCATTGTAGGATGTTTAATAGCATCCCTGGCTGCTACTGCAAGAGGCCAGGAGCGCCAGCAAGTCATGGCAATCCAAAATGTCTTCAGACATCACTAAATGTCTGGTTGGGGGGTTGAACCATCCCTATGAGAACCAGTACCATAGAGGAAAATTTAATATGCCTAAAAGGCTGAAGAGAAAGAAAGTAATAAATATGATAAAATGCATGGCTATTTACTAAGGTAACATGTACATACTTCATATCAATTTTGAGTGACAATAATGCTTATATTTTTTAAATACATAAAGCATAATCTACATTTTCAAATATGATCTAATTATTGAGAACCACTTTTATAGTTTTGAATACAGTTGACCCTTGAAAAACACGGGGTTTAGGGTTGCCAATCCCCAGGCATTTGAAAATCTGCTTGTACCTTTTACAGTCAGCCCTTCATATGGGTGGTTCCACATCCGCAGATTCAACCAATCGTAGATAACGTAGTACTGTAGTATGTATTGAAAAAAACCCCACGTATGAGTGAGCCCTGCAGTTCAAACTTATGTTGTTGAAGTGTCAAGTGTATATATATATATATACTGGAAGCTGAAAATCATGAACTGTCACACATTGTTACTGGGGAAATTATTCTATGATATTCTGTCTCCAGATAGAGGTCTATTTCATCATACCATCATGTGCAGGGTAATTGTCACTTATCATCTATCATATTTATGTTATCATATATTATTAACTGGTTTAAGTAGATACAAAGATAGATACATTGATGGATAGGTAGGTAGATAGATAGATAGATAGATAGATAGAAATTTACAGGAATTCACAATCCAGTGTATCCTTTATAAGTATTATAACTTAGATGATGTATTAGTCAGGTTTCTCCAGAGAAAGAGAACCAACAAGATGTGTATATATGTAGATACATATCATGATCGTGTGAGAGCCAGTTCTTTACAATAAATCTCTGAGACTTTAAAGAGATTTATTCTATTTGGCTCTTCACATGATTATGGAAGCCTGGTGAATCCAAAATATTGATGAGGTAGAGTGGCAGGCTGGAGACTCAGGGAAGAGTTGCAGTTTGTTTGAGTCCAAAGACAATCAGACAGTAGAATCTCTCCTTGCTCAGAGGAGGTCATGCTTTGTTTTATTAAGGCCTTCAACTGATTGGATAAGGGTAATCTTTACTCAAAGCTCTCTGATTTAAAAGTTAATCTCATCCAAATGGATACCTTCACAGAAACATCCAGAATAATGTTTGACCAAATATTTGGGCACTGTGGTTTAGCCAAGTTGACACACAAAATTAACCATAACAGGTGGTATAAAAACAAAGCAGATAAATTCATGCAGCATATAAATGATGAAATTTCCCATTTTTATTCACTATATAAGATATACCTCATCTTAAAATATAATTAATTCATAAAACTAAAATTAACATATAAAGGATAATCAGTAAAATGCATTATATAATTTGGCATTTATGAAAGACAGACTCTTGAAGATCTTGATCTATCTGCCAGTATATATAACATCACAAGAAAAATTTTTCTTTTACTTTAATGAGAGTTAAAATTCCTAAAGATTCAATTATTCAGGTTAATCCTTTACCTAATCTATTCAGTGAGAAAAACAGATTCTCCTTTTGCCCAAAAATATTGTTATTGCTTTAAAGATCAACCAATAGCAATCCAGAATCTAGAATCTTGGTTAATTTTATTTTAGTTTAGTGTACTTAGAACCAACCTTCCAGGAAATGTATCTACCCAGTTATTTTGCACACTACTGAAATATTTCTTGTTCCAAGGATATACATAAGTGGCCTCTATCACTTTCACTACATAAGTACCTAGGAACTAATATATCACTTACTCTAATAGAAGGCTGGGACATTTTAAAATTCACCAGCAATTTTAATGGGAAAAAAAAGTTATTGTTATCCAAGTCTAATCACATGTCACGAGTAAACAATTTTGTCTGCAATTTTCTTACAGTTTTTAGAGAAAAATTATGTTTTTTTACAGTCTTAAAATGTGTTACCATAGTAAGTTGCAGAGATCGGCTTAAATAAGTTGGCCACATGATGACAAATTCTTTTTGTATGTTTACTATATAATATCACATTTTATTTCCTAAAAAAAAAAAAAATCTGTTTCAAAACAAGTACTTTCTTATAAGATTAGGAGAAACAGCCTCATATCGCCCCTTTTCCAAATTCTTAAGATTTTTTTTTTCCCTGAGAGGTTTTAATTGGAATATGAGAAGGAAAATTTCTGTGAATAAAGACACCTGATAAATGGCAAAGATATTGTCTTGGAAATTTTTATTGCATATAAATATATAAATATAAATCTTGTAGTAAATAAACACTTTAATCTATTGATTCCAAACTTATGTAATCATATGATTTAAAAAAAAACAAAAGTTGTAGAACACAGCATCCAGACACAAAATTTTCACAACTTTCAGTTAAAAAATGCTTATATAGTCAATAAAAATTAGAATTATATTTTAAAACTATCATGGAAGTAATATGCTTTTTTTATTTTTATGAAAAATTTTATAAACTATTGAAACAAGTGACATATTGTTACTGAAATTCTAAAGAATAGGATATGTACTAATCTTTAGGGATCCAAATCACTAATTTTATAATTTGCTAACTTTCATTTAAATTTGAAATGTTTTATTTAGATTGTTCTTTTTCTGTTCCCCATTCAATTGCATACATTTAAAATCTTTGCACTGGTTCTCCATATAAAGTGAAAACAAAAAATTATAGCTTTAAAAGTACACCAATAATGTAAAATATCAAAGTGAAAATAGCCTGGAACAGAAATTTAGAATTTTAAAGAAAACTTAAGGGTTTCCTTAAAATTAAACAATTCTCAATTACTATAAATAAGTCAGGGAGAATGAAACCACAAAATGGTTATTCATACAAAAGCATGTTTTTCTCCAAGTGTTCTGAATTTTCAAAAAAACTTCTCAGTCTCCTTTCCTCTTTCTTCCTTGCTTTCTCTCTTTCTGTACACATGAGCTCTAGGACTTTTACACTGCCCGGTTGATAAAACAGTGCCTCATTCCTCAGCACTGCCAGGGATAGGCCCAAGCCTTGAATCTTCAGCTTGAATAATGTACATAACCGTGGCCTCCAGTCCTGTTTTCCACTTCATTATTCATAGTAAAAGAAGCACCACCATCCCACGCTCTGTCCATGGACTGGGGTCCAAGAGTTGTGGTTGCTAGTGTCTGACACAGTGACGCAGGTCAAAGCTGTGATCTAGCACATTCGTTGCCTTAACAGTAAGTGCAGTAGGATTGCATGAAGCAGTTTTCAGTTTCCAAATATCCCCACTACAAAGCATCTCACCTTCCTCTTTGCAATGGCATCCTGAAGACTATTAGCCATTGATTGATTAATTTTTACCTCTTGAAACAGCAAAGGTGAAGTCATGCTGGGTAACATGAAGAGCAAATTCTCTGTGCCTTAACATGACAAATTTTAATTTCTTGCTCAAACTACAGCTTCAACACGAGTCATTGGGCAGGGGGAAGGGGGGCGGGGGTGGGCATCGGCTCATTGTAGCTCCTCAATGATTCAGGTTGAAGGCAATTCAGTGAGGAGATTCCGTGACGTGATGAATCAAATAGAGACATGTAAGCCCTCCACCAGGAAGTGATACACATTATTTCTGTTCATATTTCTTTGGCAAAAACAAATCATTTGGCTAGGCCAAATTTAAACAAAAACAAACAGAAGAATTACCTCACGATGATATGAGGTGGTGATATCTCACAGTTCTAATTTCCTGATTTCTAAAGAGGTTGAGAATACTTCCACATTTTTTTAATGGCCATTTGGATATGATGTTTTGTGAGGTACCAGTTTACTTCTTCTGTCCATTTGCCTATTAACTTCTCTGTCTTTTTTGGATTCATTTGTAGGATTGATCTATCCATCCATCCATCCATCCGTCAATCAATTATCTATCTGAATCTAGAGATTATAACCCCTTTGTTGATTACATCCTACAGAGATGTTCTCTAGCTTTGTGACTTGCCTAAATGTTATCTTTTAATGGATAGGAGTTCTTAATTTAATGAAGTACAATTTATCAATTTTCTCTATTTTTTTCAGGTTAATACTTTTTATTTCTCTTACAAATCAAGAATTAAAAATTAAGCATATTTAAGAGCCAACAAAATACACTAAAATAGACAGAAATATTAAATTGGAAGAATTTGAGAAGGGGGAAAAATGTATAAGCCAATTTTTGGTTGCTTATAATAGACACTGTTTAGAAAGGAGGGGATCCATGCTTTTATACTAAGCTATAAAGTTTACCAAAAGAATAATAATACTTTTCTAAACATCAGAGGTGCTACACAGAAAAGAATGTTTGTGTATTTATATTTATATGTTTTTCACATAAAGAATACTGCATATAGAGTAAAGATAAATTAATATGATGAAAAGAAGTCCCAGCATGTCATCTATACCTATAAAAGTAATGTAGCTTATCTCCCTTATAAGAGAAAATTACTTGCAGATTGACTTATGTGGTCAAAATCTTATTGAATGCTCTATAAGCTTAAACTTAATTTATCAGGAAGCTTGAGAATAAAAAAAATAATCAAAGTTGTATTCATGTAAAAACTAAATGCAAAGAGAATGCTCTAGTATTAAACATGTAGAAAGAAGAACCAAAAGAAAAAAACCATTAAAACATCATTTAAGATTTTTTAATGTTAAAGACAATAACTCACTATGAAGATGTTATCATTATCATGTCTTTGAACCAATTGTACAGCAAATTTCATGTAATGCCAATGACAAGAATGCAATGATAATTAGATGGAAACACAGGTGACTTTAATATAACTTTCTTAGTCCAAGCAGATAAAATATAGGAAATAAAGTAGGCAATGGAATACCTAAGTACCATAATCAAGAAGATAAAACTTAAAGTTTTATAGTAAATTCTGTGTCATAGTAAAATTCTTCTTTTCAAGTATTTACTGAAAGTTCACAAAAGAGATCCAATATTATTAAGCCACAAGTAAAACTTATGATATTTGTAACGTGCATGTTGCTTTCTTATGCCTTTATTTTGTCTCGTCTACTCTGGTCCTGGTAGCAGAGAATTTCTCAGAAACTCCCTTTGAAAAAAGGCAGTTTTAAAAACTCTTATTATGAATGGATATCTCAATTCTAAATAATAGTGAAAACAGCAAAGCAATGTATAATTTATCTCTTTTAGTAAAAAATAGACTGTTTTGATAGAACAATTGATGTGAATTAATGACTGATAAATAATTAATAGTCTGAGAATGTTTTAGTGGTACATGACTTTGCCTTAGGCTGAGAAAAAAGCAACTTGGTCCTTAGATAGAAAATTATTTAGAAATACTAATATACTATTATTAACGGCTTCATGCTTGGATTAAAGACAGGACTGGTCATGAAAAAATTTTATACAAAATGTCCTCAGGTTAAAAATAATAGTCCAAGTTGATGATCAGGTTAGAATATCTGATGTACAGAACAACCATAAACTTCTTAAGACATTTCTACTTAATAACTCACCCAAGTAAAATGAAGAGGTATTTTACATACTATACTGCATTGGTAAAATAAGAAATTAAACTAGTGTCTGTTATGTTTCATGTTTATAATGATTTTATTTACTAAAACTAAGAGATTCATATTGAATAACAAAATAATGACACCTTTTTCTTATGGGCTATATTTCTGTAATTTAAATGAGTATCAATTGAATATTTTAAATTCATCTACTTCCTCATCACTTTAAATTATTTTAGAAGCACTTAACGAACTTCAAGATGCATAAATATGGTCCAGTAGTGCTTTGAACACAGTGCTTTCTGTCACTATTTCCAATAACTTTCTTGTTGCTTTCCTGAAGTCCCTGTAGCAAACTGTGAAGAGCTAAGAGGAGTCTTTGAGATTTTACCTTATTTGCATTCCCTTTGTCTCAGAAAGAAATACCATTTTTTAAATTGAAGTATAGTTGATTTACAATATTATGTTAGTTTCTGCTGTACAGCAAAGTGACTCAGTTATACAAGGAAATATCATTTCTCTCTTCCAAGACTGTTTACTCTACAAACATTCTTGCAAAGTTTGTCTGGAGCAGAGTCAGAGCCTCTGCTTGCCTGAGGTGCAGAAGTAGGATAGAGCCATGGAGAATTCTCTCCCCAAACTAATCCACTGCAGTTTTGCCTTAGGTCAATATCACTGGTAAGCCTTAAGTAACAACCTTTGGATGCTTTAATTATAATGGAAACTTAGAGACTGTTGCCCTATTCAATTAATTTTTTTTAATAATTATATTTCTGTGTGTGATTTCCAAAATAATCTACTTAATGTTTTTTTTGGTTTTGTTTTTTTGTTTTGTTTTTTCTACTTAGTGTTTTTAAAAACCTTAAGGCAAGGTCTTAAGTTGAAAGTGGAGTGTATGACACATCACAAATAACATAACCTGGAAAAAAATTAAGCAAGTAAAATAAATTTGGGAGTTGTAGGAAGTTGCAAAAAAAAAAAAAAAAAAGAGCTTGCTACTAGTTAGAGTGATCAGGACAGTCTTCATGGTAAGACTAGCCCTCTGAAATGAATGATGGGTAACATTTTGATTGAGAGAGTAAGAGGGCAACTTTCCAAGTAGAGACAACAGTAGAAGAAAACTTTTTTTTTTCGGGGGGGGGAGTAATTAATCATTTTCTTTGTGGAAGAGTTAATTTATGGCTTTTAAAAACATCAGTGTAGCATTTTAACAATTAGAAATGCAAACAATTCTAATAAAGAAATATCTTTGTTTAGGACAGCTGACTGTGCACTTCTGATGTAGTTGAAAATGTGATGTGTTTTATATCTTTTTACTTTCATTCTTCACTTTCCCAAAGCTTCTCATTCAGTCATAGAGTTCACAGTTTGCAGATAGAAGATGAGTGCTTTTCACTTGGATTCACTTCCTGATGAATGAATACTTCTTTGTTTATATTATATGTACCCTGTGTAAGCTCAACAAACCCATGGTAACTTCATTCTTTTTTGTTTTTTATTTTTATGGGAAATTGCCTTGAAACTGCTGTCAGAGCAGTCTTTTTCTTTCCTTAGTGTTGGTATCATAAGTTCCTGTAGATAAGTATAATTTTCCTGCAATTATGTTCACAGGGGCACAAAGGGTCGCCTTTTGTAATATGAACAAATTCAATTCTATAAGCAGCATTTATTAATACAATAACTTGCATTAAGCAGACTTAATCTTAAAATAACAATTGTGCAAACAGGAAGCAGTGAATAATAAATGGCTTTCCCTGTGTGATTAGAGAATAAAAATACAGGTAAAGTTTTCAAAAATAGTATAGTTGGAACTGATTGGTAAGATATAAGTTTCTCCCTAATACTTGTCTTGTTTCTTGATTCAGATGGTTGTAATCAATAACCCATTGTATATCTAATGATAACTGCTGAAACATATGCTGAAACATGTGCATAATTAATAATTAAATATTTCACAGGATACACGTGTGAGCAGGGTTTTCAAATATCACATACATTTAGATTTCTGTAAAAAAGAAATAGATATCTATATGAACCAAAAAAGGCCACCAATAACTTAAAACGATTTTCCCAGATCTGTATGATCTACTAGAAAGACCATAGAATTTAGATCTGATTAAGCTAAGTTCCAGTTTCACCCTCACATTTGCTAATAGTGTAACCATAGGAATGTGTTTCATTATTATTTCATTTGTTTATTCACCACAGTTACTCTGAATAAGGAGTATAAGTAAGACAACACATTTCTATGCAAGGGAAACAGATCCTTCCTTTAATATTGGGGAAGAAAGATAAAATCGGTATGCACTGTACCAAAGCTTAGTAAATGCTCTTATTTGGGAACGCCTAAGGTATTACTTAAGTAAGAGGAAATACCAAGCCTTGTCTAGGAAATCTTCCCAGAGATAGGAACAGGTAGACTGCAACCTGAGAGATGTAGATGTACTAGTTATGTGCAGGTTGAAAAGAGAGAGCATGAAGCTGTCAGGAATATTTCACAGGACGCTTCTTTCTATGCTATAACAAGGAGTCTCTAGGTGTGCCTTATTAAAGGAGTTAGACTCCATTTTATTGGGAGCTATTGAAGGATTTTACCTAGGGGATGACAAATAAAATTTTCAGCTCTAAATGCAATATGAAGAAGGATGAGAAAGGAAATGCCCAGAGATGTGGATCACTGGACGTGAATTATGAATTAAGTTAATAGTAGTGCAGATGAGGAGGAAAAGTGCGTGAATTAGAGAAATGTAGAGAAACTCATATGGCTTTACTCCCTCACTTCTTTCAGGTTTCTCATAAATATCACCTTATCAAAGAGGTCTTTCTTTACTGCTTAAGCTGAAGTTGTGTGTGTGCACATAGATACACACACACTGCTCTATCCCTTTACAGTTCTTTGCTTTTCTTTACAGTATGTATCTTCACTGAATACATTATATATATATATATATATATATATATATCTTATTTGTTTATTGCATGGCTCTCTTGAATAGAGTTTATATGTATTTTTTTTAATCACTGGCTACTCTTTTCCTAAAGCAGTGTCTGGAATAAAACAACCGTAAGGTAAACAACTGTTCAATAAATATATTTAGAGTGAGAATTGGCAGAATCTAGTAATTGATGACTTTCATATTTTATCTTGTCTCTGAAGTTAAATAAATTAATCTGTGATAGGTAACCTCCATATATTTTAGGCATTGGCCATGTAAAGACCCCCAAATTTCCTGGCACATAATAGGCACATAAAACTATATGCAAAGGCTCCCTCCTCCCCTTGTATGAGAAAATACATCAAAGAAAGAGATAGGACTCTTTGGAAGCATTTCTTTGTCCTCATAGCGTGCTTTGTTAATCTACCAAATTACACTTCTTACTTCTTACTTCTTACATTATTAAAATGCAAAAATAATTCCAATTTACAAAATTTAATGTTGGAAAATGAGACACAGAAATAGGCAATGGGTCATAACATGATTTTAGAGAAGAGTATTGGTCTAGATGAGCATCTTCAATCAAAAAGTGCTAGAATGTAAAACAGTATAGTAATTCAAATCTATAGCTGTAAACTACATATGGTTTGAGACAGCATATCTAGTTAAAGAATTTTGCACCAGCTGGCCCTGTATTCATACATGCTAGGCATCCAGCAAAAGCTAAGATTGCCGTAGCCTAAATAGAAAGGCCCCAAGAATTCATTATCAGCAAGATAAGAAGAAGGGTCCTTTTGGGAAAAAAAAAGGTCTCCACTGTCACAGCTGGTAAACTTGATATGAAAAGAGATACTATTTCAGGATCCGTTCTTGAATTTCTTTGCTTTTCTGCACAGTGAGACAAAAATAATAAACTGGTAAAAAGCAGACGAAAGATGAGGATGACTGAAGTCATGATTTTGAACATATCTCAAATAGACGTTATTCCTCCACTTCAGCTTTAAGAATGTTTAGTACAGAAAAGATGTAGGAGGGGAAAATAAACTTGGCAAAGTAAGGATAAAGGACTCAGGTGAGGAGGCATGATTTTGCAAATATGTCATTATGACATTCTGTCAGCATACTGCCAATTATTCAACGATTGCTCATGGCGATTAAAATAATCTTACATATTTTCTCTTCTGAGGCATACATTGGTGATGAACACCTGGAATCTAGAAGGGTTTAGAACAAATTTTACTTATTATCTACAAGAAGAAAAATATTTTAATTCATATATATATGTCATGAAGTAAAAATGAACAATGGAAACTTTAATATTTGTAATACCTTCTTGACAACTTTATATAGTACTTACTGAATTAATACCTGCGTAGGGACATTAGATAGAAATCTGTTACAATAGATTCAAACTATTGTGGTCCAAACTGTGACTTGACTGAGATGTTGGTGACCATATATCAGTACTACTGCAACAGTTATAGCAAGGTAATTTAATTATTTAAATAAAATTAAATGTATTCATGCAAAATAGAAAAAATACTGCAAATCTTAGAGACTTCAAATTTAAGAATGTTAAAAATGACAGAGGCAAAAGAAAAGTACATTGTTGTGTATTATAAAGCAAGAACTATTAGGTCACCTTTTTTATGTGATTATTGTTTTTTTTTTTTTTTGAAAAAGAAAAATTTTAAGTCTTTATTGAATTTGTTACAATACTGCTTCTGTTTTATGTGTTGGTTTTCTGGCCCCGAGGCATGTGGGATCCTAGCTCCCGGATCAGGGATCAAACCCACACCCGCTGCATTGGAAGGCGATGTCTTAACCACTGGACCGCCAGGAAAGTCCAGTGTGTGATATTTTAACGCATGTATTTTCTGATAAAATACAAAAATTATAAGAAGACATCAGTGAAATATGATTTTTATTTTAAGAATCCTATCAACAGAAATGCACTTTATGTGAAACACTGAATAGCATGTTTAATATTCAATAAACTTATAACAATAATGACAGATGTAAGTTTAGCAAAGATTAGTTCAGTCTTAAAAAGTAACTTAGACTCTGTGGATAATATATCCGTTGTCTCATGTCCAGTGTAAATAGATAACAACACAACAAAATTCTGAGTCCTCAAGAATGGATGACCTTGGGGTTTGACAAGTCTGGTTTTGTGTATGGACATGTTGCTAAATAACTAGTTTATATTATTTTGAGAACTTGCTTTTACTGAATCATAAAATATTTTCTCTAATGTCCCAAAATTCATCATCATAACTTATATGGTTGCCTTCGTATTATCTTCTTTCAATTTTTGTGCATTTTTTGGGTATTTTCCTTTTTAAAAATATGTTCCTATATATAATCTGGTAGATAACTAGCTTTAATTTCTGTTGATATTGTTAAAATAATTAAAATTTATTATTTCATTAACATTAAGTTTAAAGTATTTTTTGTTTCTTTTTCAGAAATGATAGTACACCAATATTTCTTTATACTGTTGCTACAGTCATTTTCAATTTATACTTGCATATTATTGGATTTTAAATTTAGTCTAAAATCAGATAATTTATCTTTAAATTACTTTAAAAATATTTCAGTACTCTTATCTATGAAAGTGCTAATTGGCTTTAATTCTACGTATATTTTTTATTTTTGTTCAGTATTGACCATCAATCACTTTTTCCTATTGTTTCCTAAAGTTTTAGTTATTTGCAATGATTCAATATATTTCCCACGACTCTAATGTGGAATGACTTATTTTCAGCAAGGTTTCAGGTTGTTCTGGTTACCAAGTCCTTTTATGTTTAAGATTCTCTGTTGAGGATTTTCTTATTGCTGTTATGATACATGAACAACAAATCAACGATGTAGTTTGCCAATCACAAAATTTTTCTCTCAAAACTATTTAATTCCATTTTTTTCCTGTTAGTATCAGGCGACATGATGCTCAATTTGCATTTGTTTTCTTTCTTTTATTATTATAGCAAGCATATTTTGTTTGTTTTGCTTATTATTTTGCCAGTCTACTTGTGGGATTCTTTGATTTAAAATTTTGCCATTTCATCAGGATAAGTTTGTGTTTAGTGAATTGTAATCGCTAGACAGTTCTAATTACAATTTCTGCATTGTCAGTTTTGTATTTTACAATTACAAATGTAGGTTTAAATTATGTTCTTGTTTCTGTGTCCTCACCTTTCCCCCTACTCAAAGGAGTCCTGTTTCTACAATCCTCTCAGCTTCTTCCTGCTCCTCCTTTATTATATTCTACATATAACCTTTCTTCTTACATCCTTTGGTTTAAGGAGTTAACATTTTCTTTAGTTCTATTGAGATTTCCAAGACAGATCTTTCTAAAATTATGTTTTTTTCTATGGCAAGGCTCTCCTTGCCCCAGATTTTCCTAAAAATTTTCAGTAGTTCTCCCCTCTTAGATGGACTCTCTGATCTCTTAGATCCTTTTTATGTACCTTCAAAAAGTATTAAGAATAGAAAAAGAGAAGTGCTTCTTCATGACTCATTATGGCTAATTAATATGACAGCTTCTTTATCATTTTTGGTTGTTTGTTTCATATTTCTTTTAACCAGGATCATTTGTCAGAGTAAAGTTTCTCATTAGTACTTCTTAGCACTCTAGTGAATGCTTCAGTTACAATCACCTAGGTTAAAAGTTTTTATTCTTAACAGTAGCATTGTAATTTTGAACAGAATTTTATATGAAAAGTAAACCCAGTATTCTAACTTATTGCATCACTTTCCAAAATGAATATATATGGTTCTCACTATAATGGTCAGGCATTTATTGAGAAGTCACTGACTAAAACAAGCCATGGTTCCCATGCATAATCTGAAGTAAAGTCATTGAAAATATGAGCACTGCCTTTGATCACTTTATTTGAAGAAATTCTATTATCATCATTTGTTTTCTGGATTTCTGCTGCCTGGCTATTATTTTACTGATTTCTGTTGAGCTCATTATGTATATTAGCAAAACAAAAATTGTATATCATATGAATCATGCCATAAGGAAACAGATCTTTGAAAAGCATTCTTTTTCTAAATGGTACTACATCATTAGCAGCAGATGCCACGTGATAGTTAAAGTGAAAGTCCTACAGGAATGTTTGCCAATCATCCTTGCTATGGTTTTTTAGACTTTGTGTTTTGTGAATTAAGTACAAAATTCCAGGGAAATTAAAGGATTATGAAAATAAAATGAAATTTAAAAAAAAGTTAAAAGTCAAGTTGAATTTACCTTTTTTCTCAGTGTGAATATTTTTAATAATTCTAAAAGAGGAAAAACACATCTTTGATAAAACTATGCAGAATGTTGAAGATGAGTCAGACCCACCTCTTCTTTCTTGTTATTTGGTAGTATCAATTTTGTTGTGCCTCCTATGACAGTTTTTCTAATTCTAAATTTATACACACACACACACACACACACACACACACACACACACACACACATATATATGCCACAAGGCTTGTATTAGAAAAGACAAATTACATTTTTAAGAGACTGTAAGTTACTTCCTGATTTAGCTTCTCAGATGGACTTTAGGGGGTTTGAGAGAATTTAATGGAAATGAGTGAGTAGACTTACAGTTGTGACTTAAAGTCAATATGAATAGAAACTTTGTTTTGTTACTGTTGTTTTAACTTCCTCTACCATGTACATATACTCACATTTTTGAATATCATAAAGTTTGAGCTGCATTAATTTCTGTACGTTTTTATGTAAAGAATGAATGTACATAATTAATTGCCCATATAAAAACTTAGTATTGGATAAAAAATCTATTCAAAGTATTTTAGAATTATTTTGGCAGTATGTTTAGTGGTTAGTAGCAAAGATTTTGGACTTAGATTGATAGGGTTAAAATCCCAGACCTACTGCTTGTTAGCTATTTGATCTTGCATAAATTATTTGTTTTCTTCAAGGTGCTTATATGTAAATATGTTTATGGTGAGGGTTAAATTATTTTATTATTTTATATTTAAAAAATATATGAAATGCTTAGAACAGTAGCTGACACACAATGGCTCAAACTTTTTATACCATTTCATGAGACTCTAATGATAATTTTGATTTTGACTAAGTAAACCATAGTTTTCTAACTAAATTATAAAAATTATTCTTTCCACTGGTATTCTTATGAGGTGGCCAGGGACCATGTTTCTAGTAATTATGCTACTTCGTTATACATTTTATTTTTTTATATGGGCTTTAGGAGATTGTTCAGAACATTTCTTTAAACTCTAGATTATTTTGTGGAAAAGGATCGAGAATGAGAAATAGATCATACTATGGTTGTTTACAGATACTATTAGGAATAATAAAGTGAATTTAACTAAGTTGCTGAATATGTGAGGCCAATGTAAAAAATTATATATACAGTGACAAACATTTTTCACTGTTAAAATTTACATGATTTACAGTAACATAAAAATTACCATATACTTAGGAATAAATCTAAAAAAATATAAAAACACTACATAAAAATTTTTAAATATTACTGATATTAAGTGGAATTATATTTGCAGTTTAGAATACTCTGTATTGTAAATGTCCTTATTCCCCAGAGTATCTATAAATTCAATATAATCCTAATAAAATTCCCAGTAATGCATTAGGTTTATTTATATGTGGTGTATGTGAGTATCCTTGACTGATTCTAAAAAATATATGGAAATGCATGTGGCCAGGAAGAGCCAAGAGAAATGTAAAGAAGAAAAAGAAATTTGGAGAAATATTCTACCAAATAACAATTAAAATAATTGTCATAAAGATAAAGTAATATTGTAATATCAGTGGAGCAGTAGTCAGCTCAACCAGGGGAACAAAATAAAGAGTTCAATGTACATACTCACACAGCATGTTCACTTGTTTTATACCAAGTTGACAATATAATACAGTGAGAAAATAATTACATTTAAAAAAGAAGGGCTTCCCTGGTGGTGCAGTGGTTGAGAGTCTGCCTGCCGATGCAGGGGACACGGGTTCGTGCCCCAGTCTGGGAAGATCCCACATGCCGCAGAGCGGCTGGGCCCGTGAGCCATGGCCGCTGAGCCTGCGCGACTGGAGCCTGTGCTCCGCAACGGGAGAGGCCACAACAGTGAGAGGCCCGCGTACCGCAAAAAAAAAAAAAAAAAAAAAAAAAAAAAAATAGTGCTAGGTTAATTGACCATTGATATGGATCATAAAAAGAAGCCTGATTTTTCTCACACCGTATATGTACGACAATTCTAGGTGGATAATAAAATGTAACATAATAAAAGCTCTAGAAAAGTAAATTAACATTGGGTTATATCATCATGACTTTATATTAGCAAAGACTTTGTAATTAGGATACAGTAAGCAAAGACCATAAAGAAATGTTTTTATTGTAAAGAGTATATTTTTAATTAATAAATTTAAAAGAGTGAAAAATCAAGCCAAAAGATGAATATTCAGAATGCATTTATTTAAAAAATTCCAACAATTCTATAAGAGAAAATTCAGACGATAAAAATGAGCCAAAGACTTAAAAGGTACTTTATTCTTTTGTGTATTTTCTCTTTTGAATATCCAAGTGGCCTATAAAGTAGAGAAATAGATTTAATTTCACTTGCTAATTATCTCATTACTTGTCAAGAGACTGCAAATTAAAACCAGAAAGGTATGCCTAGCACAACTTCTGGGGGGAAAATTCTGACTGGGGGTTGGTGGGGGGGAGAAAACTGACAGTACCTTGTGTTGGTAGAGATAGGAAGCAACTGAAACTTACATATACTGTTGATGGAAATGTGAATGCATACAATCATCTTGGAAAACTTGTTGTCACTAGTTACAAGAGTAGAACTTATCCATACTCCATGATCTGATATTTTTACTCCTAGGGGTATATCCAGTGCAAATGCCTATGTACATTTACACTGAAACACCAGTGCCTATTCTCCATTTTTTGTTGCTCTTATTGTTTGTGAGATTTTCTCCTATAAACTTTTAAGTTCAACTATATATCTAAAAGATGTTTCTGATATTTTTTCTTTTCCATTATGGTTTATTACAGGATACTGAATATAGTTCCCTGTGCTATACAGTAGGACCTTCTTGTTTATCCATTCTATATATAATAGTTTGCATGTGCTAATCCCAAACTCCCAATCCACCCTCCCCCACACTCCCTCCCCCATGGCAACCACAAGTCTGTTCTCTGTGTCTGTGAGTCTGTTTCTATTTTGTAGATAAGTTAATTTTGTCTGTGAGTTTGTTTCTATTCTGTAGATAAGTCAATTTGTCATAGTTTAGATTCCACATATAAATGATAACATATGTTATTGTCTTTCTCTTTCTGAGTTACTTCGCTTAGTATGATAATCTCTAAATCTATCCATGTAGCTGCAAATGGCATTATTTCATTCTTTTTTTATGGCTGAGTAATATTTCATTGTATATAAGTATACCACGTCTTTACCCATTCATCTGCTGATGGACATTTAGGTTGTTTCCATGTCTCGGCTATTGTAAATAGTGCTGCAGTGAACATTGGCATGCAGTTTTCTTTTTGAATTATGGTTTTCTCCAGATATATGCCCAGGAGTGGGATTGCTGGGTCATATGGCAACTTTATTTTTAGTTTATAAAGGAACCTCTGTACTCTTCTCCATAGTGACTACACCAACTTACATTCTCACCAACAGTGTAGCAGGGATCCCTTTTCTCCACACCCTCTCCAGCATTTGTTATTTGTAGACTTTTTAATGATGACCATTCTGACTGGTGTGAGGTGATACCTCACTGCAGTTTTGATTTGCATTTCTCTAATAATTAGTGATGTTGAGCATCTTCTTTTCGTGTGCCTATTGGCCATCTGTATGTCTTCTTTGGAGAAATATATATTTAGGTCTTCTGCCCATTTTTTGATTGGGTTATTTGTTTTTTTGTTGTTGTTGAGTTGTATGAGCTGTTTGTATATTTCAGAAATTAAGCCCTTGTTTGTTGCATCATTTGCGAATATTTTCTCACGTTCTGGAAGTTGTCTTTTTGTTTTGTTTATGGTTTCCTTTGCTGTGCAAAAGCTTGTAAGTTTGATTAGGTCCCATTTGTTTATTTCTGTTTATACTTCTATTGCCTTTGGAGACTGACCTAAGAAAACATTGCTATAATATATGTCAGAGAATGTTTTGCTTATGATCTCTTCTAGAAGTTTTATGGTGTCATGTCTTATGTTTAAGTCTTTAAAACATTTTGAGTTTATTTTTGTGACTGGTGTGAGAGTGTGTTCTAACTTCATTGATTCACGTGCTGCTGTCCAACTTTCCCAACACCACTTGCTGAAGAGACTATCTTTTTCCCATTGTATATTCTTGCCTCCTTTGTGGAAGATTAATTGACTGTAGGTGTATGCATCATATATTTTATTAAGACTTTCTAGGACTTTTGTAACACCTAGATTTTCAGGTCATTGAGTTTTCTATGTCTCAAGAAACAGAAGTGCCCAGAATGTGTCTAGTTCTTTTTTTTTAATTTTAATTTCACTTAAGTGTGCCTGTGTGGTGCTATTTTCAGCCCAGTAAAATCTTCAGTTTTGAGCTTGGTTTTAGTTTGAATCCCAATTACTCCTTTGAAACACCTGTCATTTCCAGGTGCTATTTGTTCCTTCATCTCTCCTCTTTTGTAATTTTCAACTCTTTGACCTGTTCCCGTATGCTCTTGAAGAGTATCTCAAGCATGCTCTTAGCATCAGTTATTAAAATTTCCATGGGCTTATTTCACCCTTTACTGCCTCTCATACTTATTTTACATTTGCAGAAATAGGTAAATGGGAAATGTTTAAAGATAGACCCACCTGGTATATTTCCTTTGGACTTGTTCATTTCATACTATTTTCCTGCCTGGTATTCAGAATAAACATGTGATTTTGCAACTAAAAGGAGAATATCTATATGCTGAGAAGATCAGAGGATAAAGATGGAAAGTGTCTGAACCCCTGTCTTTTGCAGAGCATCCCCACCAACCCTATCTCACTATGTATGAAAAATATAACCTGTCTGGTACTTAGGAGAGGAGATGAAAATTATTTTCCCCATCCAGTTTAGACTGTAGGCCACAGGTTAAATAACTTTTAGTATAGCTGTGTATTATTTTCCGTCTTTTTCTTACAGAGTGGTCAGCTCTATTGTCAGTTAATCCATCTTTTACGGAAATTTAATAAAAAGACAACTCACAAGAAATAATCAACATACTACTTTCCAAAAATTTTTCCCATTTGCTCTGAATCTGGGAGCCGTAAAATAGCACCATTGTAACCAAAATTTTTGACACAGAATAAAATGGGTTCCACCTTTTCAACCTACAGTATCTCAGTATCCCCTACCCAAACCTTGCTTTCTTTATAGAGTTCATTTACATTTTAGATTCTGCTAATTATGGCACAGTACTAACTGCTACTAGGTTCACTAACAGAATTATAAAAGCTGCCTCTTAGAGAATCACTCAAATTGCTAAAACAAATAGATTAATTTTCCACATATATCAAAAAACTCTTGAGAGAAATTCCGACAAAATAAAAAAACTGTTATTACATACTCATTTACAATGAATAATAAGGAAAACTACATGGGGAAATTATCCAAGGCTATTCACAAAATAAGAGTTTTCTTCTTCAGAGCCAACAGTTTTGCCCGAGTCTGCTAA
This sequence comes from Lipotes vexillifer, assembly GCF_000442215.2. NCBI lineage: Eukaryota > Metazoa > Chordata > Mammalia > Artiodactyla > Lipotidae > Lipotes > Lipotes vexillifer. Next base: position 54,563 of record NW_006793673.1, on the reverse strand, counting down.
GACTGAGTCATCTAACACAGGCATGAAAACCCATCACCTTTGCCAGATAACATAACTTAATCAAGGGGTACTGTTCCATCACCTTTATTCTACTGGTAAGAAGCAAGTTACTTGTTCCTCTGAAGCTCAAGGGCTGAGGATTATACAAAGGTGTAATTCATCGCAGATTATGGGTGTGTCTGCCACACCATATATATTATTTTTTAAAAATCAGGAAAGATGTTCAATTTCAAAGTCATTATCATTAAGGCATGATCAAAAAACTACAGAATCTGTATTCATCATTTATACTTATTTAGATGTTTATCTCTTAAAGCAATTAAAGTAATTTCTGTGCTAAGGTACATTTAATTTGTTACCCTTAGATGTACTTTTATAACTTTAATTTTGTATTAGCTCATTTTAAAAGTATTCACATACTATTTATAAGAATAGAGCATATTATGTTTTTAATAGTAGAAACAGGAATTTTATGAGTTGACAATGAAAGCAAAACATTTAGTGCCTAAGTCTACCTCCTTTCCCATACCAAATCATATGAAATGGCAGGAACAAGTTTGCAGAATATTGACTAATAATAAATTACTTAAAGATGGTAAAGCAGATTGATTTAAATGGACACAATCAGATTGATTTAAATGGACACAATCAGAAAAAATAAAACCATAGTGCTGAACACACATGGGAAGTTCATTATCTTTACCCTCATTATCTTTCTCACATGTGATGAGGAAATTGTGTTTCCAAAGAGACCTCAAACTCACACACAACATATATATCATCACCTAATACGGACAATAATGGATAAGTCCAGGCTCTTTTGGCAGCTCTCCCCGCAGGTTAGCAAGCCTTGGCAGTAGTGTCTCCTACCAACCTCACTCCCACTCCCACCACAGGCTAACTTTCCATATTTGCTTTATAAATAAAACTAGATCTATCAAGAAATGTGCAGGCCAGCACTAGAGAGAGAAAAGCAAAGTATTCTGAATCTCAACAAAACAGCAGAGAAAACACAAATACAAGCACAATAGAAAAAGGAAAATCTTTAGTATTTGCATACTGAGAATAAGTGTGCTGCTTTAGGACACGGGGAAAAGCTTTTACTGGAAGTAGATTTCCTTTCACAATTTGATTGCTTTCCCTTGAAGCATAAAAGGTACCATCTTGTGCTTTATTAAGTGGATATTATTTATATTTACCCATCTAGCTTCATGATTTTGATAACAAAGTATTTTGGGGCTTTTCTTTAACAGAAGCTGGTACTGGTTAAATAATTGATTATGAAAAAGACTAATTTTTCTTTCAACAATAATTTTATAATTGAATTCATACCTCTAAAGCAGTAGCATGATGTGAATGTAAAGGACATTATGGGAACCTGACTTCTGTAAAATATTTGGTACAGGCTCATATTTGAACACAGAACTGTTTTCCAAGTCTTTTTGTAACATCACAGTTAATAATTTGATTTAAAGGAACTCTTTTCAAATGTAGATAAAATGACTCCAAATAACAAAATGAACAAAAATAGAAACTGAGTTTCAGTAAGAACCTAGATTTGCCTTGCAAAACCCTTAGTTTCTAAACATAGCAAAATAGGTTTTCTTAGACATTGATAAGTAGGAGCTATTTTGGTTTCTTATTTTCTTTTTTCCTTAATTACTCATAAATTGTTTATTCTTGCAGAGCTTTGAGTATATAAACACAATTTAGCCTCCTTGATAGAAATGTGTATATGTGGAAATGATTAGACTTATCCCTTAAAAACAAGATTACAAGTATTAAAAACTCTTAATGAAGGAAAACTGCATGCAAAAAGTTGGTAAAAAGTTATGCTCAAGCAATTAACATTTGGAAAAAAAACAGTAACTATTCTTCTATCACGTAAATATTAACTAAAAATAACTTTTGTGTCATCTTATATGCTACCCACACTATAGAAAGATTAATGTCTTAGAAATAAAAGTAAAACTTGAAATAAAAAAGTTATGTGCATTTTTAAAGAAAATGGAATGAAGTTTATGTTTAAATAAAATTTAGATGTGTTTTAGCTCAGTATGGAATTGGGATGTAAACAAATTGGAATAAAAAAGTTATTAAAATCTTTATTCTTTATTACTCTCTATTAATATGAGTGTAATTCTTATAATAGCAATATTATATCACCACAAATATTTACTTATATTTTTTAATCTGTCTCCCTCATTATATCATATACTCCTCCAAAGCCAGGTATATACTGTAGCTTTAGCACCTGTGCTTTGAAAATAACACTAACTAGATTTTGATTGAATAGATCCATGGGTGAGTGATATTAACTAGTTATCTAAAGTTCTGAAGAGGCCTTAAATCCTCAAGGGAACATATTTAATAAACATTAAAACATAATAACATATATAACTAGTGAATTACATATTATCTGTTAGGTACTGTAATATGATTTATGTTGAACTTCAAAAATACTTGAAATTTTTACTGTTATATGCACTTTGTTGACACAGAGAAAAAAGTGTCTCACCATGTGAGGACTTTATTATGTATCCTAGCCAACCTGGTTTAGAGTCCATGTTTCTACCACTTTACTGTTGAGTCTATTCCTACCAAACTTTCTGGGTAGATTGAAACAATTTTTGATGAGAAAAAGCAGCAGAAATGTACGGCTTTTCTGATCCAAAGCCTGCTTACATAGCTACTATGGAAATGCCATCTGCCATTTAATAATAAAATTTCCTGGAGGAGACCTTCAAGATGGCGGAGGAGTAAGACGTGGTGATCACTTTCCTCCCCACAAATACATCAAAAATACATCTACATGTGGAACAACAACTACAGAACATCTACTGAACTCTGGCAAAAGACCTCAGGCTTCCCAAAAGGCAAAAAACTCCCCATGTACCTGGGTAGGGCAAAAGAAAAAAGGAAAAACAGAGACAAAAGAATAGGGACAGGACCTGCATCTCTGGGAGGTATCTGTGAAGGAGGAAAGGTCTTCACACACTAGGAAGCCCCTTTGCGGGCGGAGACTGCGGGAGGCGGAGCGGGGAGCTTCGGGGCCGCGGAGGAGGGCGCAGCAACAGGGGTGCGGAGGGCAGAGCGGGGAGATTCCTGCACAGAGGATCGGTGCCGACCATCACCAAAATGCATCAAGAAATGCTAAGGCTGCTGCTGCAGCCACCAAGAATCCTGTGCACAAGCACAGGTCACTATCCACAGCCCCCTCCTGGGAGCCTGTTCAGCCTGCCACTGCCAGGGTCCAGTGATCCAGGGAGAACTTCCCATGGAGAACACATGGCATGCCTCAGGCTGTCGCAGTGTCATGCTGGCCTCTGGCACCACAGGCTCACCCTGCATCCCACTTATAACCACCATACCCCTCCCTCCCCCCCAGGCTGAGATGATAGTAAAGATAATCCAAAATCTTGGAAATAGAATGGAGAAAATATAAGAAATGTTTAACAAGGACCTAGAAGAACTAAAGAGCAAACAAAAAATTATGAACAACAAAATAAATGAAATTAAGAATTATCTAGAAGAAATCAATAGCAGAAAAACTGAGGCAGAAGAACGGATAAGTGACCTGGAAATTAAATAGTGGAAATAACTACCGCAGAGCAGAATAAAGAAAAAGGAATGAATTGAGGACAGAGACCTCTGGGACAACGTTAAACACACCAACATTCGACTTATAGGGGTCTCAGAAGAAGAAGAGAAAAAGAAAGGGACTGAGAAAATATTTGAAGAGATTATAGTTGAAAACTTCCCTAATATGGGAAAGGAAATAGTCAATCAAGTCCAGGAAGCACAGAGAGTCCCATACAGGATAAATTCAGGAAGAAACATGCCAAGAAACATATTAATCAAACTATCAAAAATTAAATACAAAGAAAAAATATTAAAAACAGCAAGGGAAAAACAACAAATAACATACAAGGGAATCCCCATAAGGTTAACAGCCGATCTTTCAGCAGAAACTCTGCAAGCCAGAAGGGAGTGGCAGGACATATTTAAAGCGATGAAAGGGAAAAACCTACACCCAAAATTACCCAGCAAGGATCTCATTCAGATTCAATGGAGTAATTAAAACCTTTACAGACAAGCAAAAGCTAAGAGAATTCAGCACCACCATACCAGCTTTACAACAAATGCTAAAGGAACTTCTCTCAGCAGGAAACACGAGACAAGGAAAAGGCTTACAATAACAAACCCAAAGCAATTAAGAAAATGGTAATAGGAACATATATATCAATAATTATCTTAAATATAAATGGATGAAATGCTCCAACCAACAGACATAGACTGGCTGAATGGATACAAAAACAACACCCATATATATGCTGTCTATGAGAGACCCACTTCAGACTTAGGGACGCATACAGACTGAAAGTGAGGGCATGGAAAAAGATATTCCTTGCAAATGGAAATCAAAAGAAAGCTGGAGTAGCAATTCTCATATCAGACAAAATAGACTTTAAAATAAAGACTATTACAAGAAACAAAGAAGGACAGTACTTAATGATCAAGTGATCAATCCAAGAAGAAGATATAACAATGGTAAATATTTACGCACCCAATGTAGGAGTACCTCAATGCATAAGGCAAATGCTAACAGCCATAAAAGGGGAAATTATGACAGTAACACAATAATAGTAGGGGACTTTAACACCCCACTTTCACCAATGGATAGACCATCCAAATGAAAATAGTCACAAGCTTTAAATGACACATTAAACAAGATGGACTTAACTGATATTTATAGGACATTCCATCCAGAAACAACAGAAAACACATTTTTCTCAAGTGCTCATGGAATATTTTCCAGTATAGATCCTATCTTGGGTCATAAATCAAGCCTTGGTAAATTTAAGAAAATTGAAATCATAGCAAGTATCTTTTCCAACTATAGTGCTATGAGACTAGATATCAATTACAGGAAAAAATCTGTAAAAAAAACCCACACACATGGAGGCTAAACAATACACTACTAAAAAACCAAGAGATCACTGAAGAAATCAAAGAGGAAATCAAAAATCCCCTAGAAACAAATGACAATGAAAACACAATGACCCAAAACCTATGTGATTCAGTAAAAGCACTTCTAAGAGGTAAGTTTATAGCAATACAATCCTACCTCAAGAAACAAGAAACATCTCAAATAAACAACCTAAGCTTACACCTAAAGCAATTAGAGAAAGAAGAACACAACAACAACAACCCCCCCCCCCAAAGTTAGCAGAAGGAAACAAATCATAAAAATCAGATCAGAAGTAAATGAAAAGAGAAATTAAGCAAACTATAGCAAAGATCAATAAAACTAAAAGCTGGTTCTTTGAGACATAAACAGAATTGATAAACCATTAGCCAGACTCATCAAGAAAAAAAGGGAGAAGACTCAAATACACAGAATTCGAAATGAAAAAGGAGAAGTAAAAACTGACGCTGCAGAAATACAAAGGATCATGAGAGATTACTACAAGCAACTCTGTGCCAATAAAATGGACAACCTGGAACGAATGGACAAATTCTTAGAAAAAACAACCTTCTGAGACTGAACCAGGAAGAAATAGAAAATATAAGGAGACCAGTCACATGCACTGAAATTGAAACTGTTATTAAAAATCTTCCAACAAACAAAAGCCCAGGACCAGATGGCTTCACAGGTGAATTCTATCAAACATTTAGAGCAGAGCTAACACCTGTCCTTCTCAAATTCTTCCAGAATATAGCAGAGGGAGGGACACTCCCAAACTCATTCTACGAGGCCACCAACACCCTGATACCAAAACCAGACAAAGATGTCACAAAGAAAACTACAGGCCAATATCACTGATGAACATAGATGCAAAAATCCTCAACAAAATACTAGCAAACAGAGTCCAACAGCACATTAACAGGATCATATACCATGATTAAGTGGGGTTTATCCCAGGAATGCAAGGATTCTTCAATATATGCAAATCAATCAATGTGATACCCCATATTAAAAAATTGAAGGATAAAAACCATATGATCATCTTAATAGATGCAGAAAAATCTTTTGACAAAATTCAACACCCATTTATGATAAAAGCTCTCCAGAAAGTAGGCATAGAGGGAAACTACCTCAACATAATAAAGGCCATATATGACAACCCCACAGCCAACATAGTTCTCAATGGTGAAAAACTGAAACCATTTCCACTAAGATAAGGAATAAGACAAGGTTGCCCATTCTACCACTGTAATTCAACATAGTTTTACAAGTTTTAGCCAGAGCAATCGGTGAAGAAAAAGAAATAAATGGAATCCAAATCAGAAAAGAAATAAAGCTGTCATTATTTGCTGATGACATGATAGTATACATAGAGAATCCTAAAGATGCTACCAGAAAACTACTAAAGCTAATTTGGTAAAGTAGCAGGATACAAAACTAATGCACAGAAATCTCTTGCATTCCTATACACTAATGATGAAAAATCTGAAAGGGAAATTAAGGAAACACTCCCATTTACCACTGCAACAAAAAGAATAAAATACCGAGGAATAAACCTACCTAAGGAGACAAAAGACCTGTATGCAGAAAACTATAAGACACTGATGAAAGAAATTAAGGACAACGCAAACAGATGGAGAGATATGTTCTTGGATTGGAAGAATCAACATTGTGAAAATGATGATACTACTCAAAGAAATCTACAGATTCAATGCAATCCCTATCAAACTATCAATGGCATTTTTCACAGAACTAGAACAAAAAAATTTCACAATTTGTATGGAAACACAAAAGACCCTGAATAGCAAAAGCAGTCCTGAGAAAGAAAAACGGAACTGGAGGAATCAGGCTCCCAGATGTCAGACTGTACTACAAAGCTACAGTAATCAAGACAGTATGGTACTGACACAAAAACAGAAATATAGATCAATGGAACAGGATAGAGACCCAGAGATAAACCCACACACATATGGTCACCCTATCTTTGATAAAGGAGGCAAGAATATACAGTGGAGAAAAGACAGCCTCTTCAAGAAGTGCTGCTGGGGAAAATGGACAGCTACATATAAAAGAATGAAATTAGAACACTTTCTAACACTGTACTCAAAAATAAACTCAAACTGGATTAAAGACCTAAATGTAAAGCCAGACACTATAAAACTCTTAGAGGAAAACATAGGCAGAACACTCTATGACATAAATCAAAGCAAGAGCCTTTTTGACCCACCTCCTAGAGAAATGGAAATAAAAGCAAAAATAAACAAATGGGACCTAATGAAACTTAAAAGGTTTTGCACAGCAAAGGAAACCATAAACAAGACAAAAAGACAACCCTCAGAATGGGAAAAAATATTTGCAAATGAAGTAACTGACAAAGGATTAATCTCCAAAATATACAAGCAGCTCATGCAGCTCAATATCAATAAAAACAAACAACCCAATCCAAAAATGGGCATACCTAAATAGACATTTCTTCAAAGAAGATATACAGATTGCCAACAAACACATGAAAGAATGCTCAACATCACTAATCACTAGAGAAATGCAAATCAAAATGAGGTAGCACCTCACACCAGTCAGAATGGCCATCAACAGAAAATCTACAAAGAATAAATGCTGGAGAGGGTGTGGAGAAAAGGGAACCCTCTTGCACTGTTGGTGGGAATATAAATTGATACAGCCACTATGGAGAATAGAATGGAGGTTCCTTAAAAAACTAAAAATAGGAGTACCGTATGACCCAGCAATCCCACTACTGGGCACATACTCTTAGAAAGCCATAATTGAAAAAGTCATGTACCACAATGTTTATTGCAGCTCTATTTACAATAGCCAGGACATGGAAGTAACCTAAGTGTCCATCGACAAATGAATGGATAAAAAAGATGTGGCACATATATACAATGGAATATTACTCAGCCATTAAAAGAAAGAAAATTGAGTTATGTGTAGTGAAGTGGATGGCCCTAGAGTGTGTCTGACAGAGTGAAGTAAGTCAGAAAGAGAAAAACAAATACCATATGCTAACACATATATATTGAATCTAAAAAAAAATGTTTCTGAAGAACCTAGAGGCAGGGCAGGACAGGAATAAGGACACAGACGTAGAAAATGGAATTGAGGACACGAGGAGGGGGAAGGGTAAGCTGGGACAAAGTGAGAGAGTGGCATGGACATATATACCCTACCAAATGAAAAATAGCTGGGGGAAGCAGCCACACAGCACAGGGAGATCAGCTCAGTGCTTTGTGTCCACCTAGATGGTTGGGATAGGGAAGGTGGGAGGGAGACGCAAGAGGGAGGAGATATGGGGATATATGTATATGTATAGCTGATTCACTTTGTTATAAAGCAGTAACTAACACAACATTGTAAAGCAATTATACTCCAATAAAGATGTTTAAAAAAGTGAGATGGATAAAGTGTGACATATTCATATGCTGGCATACCTTACAGCAACAAGAAAGAATGAACTATTGCAACATGCAACAACCTGGAAGACTCTCACAAATAACATGTCAGACTCACAGACTTAGAGAATAAACTGAAGGTTACCAAGGGGGAAAGGTGGGGGGAAGGGATAGTTAGGGAGTTGGGATTGACATGTATACACTGCTATATTTAAAATGGATAACCAACAAGGACCTACTGTATAGCACAGGGAACTCTGCTCAGTGTTCTGTGGCAGCCTGGATGGGATAGGACTTTGTGGGAAAATGGATACAGTATATGTATGGCTGAGTCGCTTTGCTGTGCACCTGAAACTATCACAACATTGTTAATCGGCTATACTCCAGTATAAAAAAGTTTTTAAAAAGTTTAAAAAATAAAAAAAGAATGAACTATTACAACATGCAACAACCTGGAAGAATCTCACAAATATCGTCAGATGCACAGAAAATAATTATATAAAGACAAACAGCAACAACAGAAATAATGACAGTTTATAAAAAGAAATTTTGCATGTCCAGACACGAGTAATGTGATGATCAGGCAAGAACTGGTTAAAACCTTGGTTACCCTAGCAAAATCTGCACATTTTTAAACAAAATAAGTGAGGCACATGAATAGAGTCAACTTCAGAATTTACTGGCCAATTTGACGTTGGTTTGAATCCTGTTTTCCTTTAAGCACATAAAGGGATACCCAATGCATCCAGAAATCCAACTCTAATGAACATTCTGTAACTGCTGACTCAAGAGGAAACACTTTAAAATGGAGAACCGCAATTACTCTTACCTTAGGAGAAAACTATTAACAGAGGGAGAGTGGGGGGGAGCAACAGATTACCTTGAATTGCATATAATTTTAAAGCTTGCCCCAAATATAGTTCATAAACTTTCCTCTTTATATATTGTGCCAGTTTTCAATTTATTGCCTTTTAGCTCCCATCCTGCCCTTCTTTTTGTCTGCCCTGTGATAATGGAGCTGGGTTTGAAAACCCTGATCTTTTGCCTGCTGGCACAATGTCAAGCTTCGCCAGTAGAGGGCGCCGGAGGGACACTGGAGGAGGAAGGGGTTCCTCTGGCTGCTGCTGGTGCGCTCCGTAAGCGGACTCCTGTGGGGCAAGTGACTTTCCCCAGGGTAAGCATGGCTTCAGGAGGCTTTGCAGCAAAGCGCCACTGGTGGTCCTTTTCATAAGCGGCTTCCCTTGGACCTCTGGGAAAGCTTCCGAGTCGGTGCCGCAGGCCTGGCCCCTCCCATGAACCACTTCCCCCAGCACCCCTTGAATTCTGAGGCACAGCACCCGCTGGAGGCAGCCTCCTGCCGCACCCCCGGGGAATGGTTTCCTGGTGAGGGCTGTTGGCATGGCACCCCTCATGGACAACATCCCGGACGTTCTCTCAGGGCAGTTCTGCACCTTCAGAGAACACCATCCGGTGAGCAAGGAGCTCTGGATTGCAGCCTCGGGGATATGGCCCTCTTCTACGTTTGTTCCTTCCCTGTGGGCTCGATCTCAGCCCTAGGGATGGTGACTGCTGCCTGTATCTGCTATTCCTGTATTCTTTAGAGTTCTCTTTACTCCTTATGAGCCAGTCTTCCATTACTTCAATCCCCCATTAGAGTTAATAATTCTTTATATTAAAATTTCCCTATTCAAATTAAAAACAAACAAAAACAAAACCAATAAAATTTCCTTCCTTCCAGGTAGCAAGTATTAGCCTGTAGAACAGTGAGGCAATATGATATGCAGACACCTGAGTTACCACATCTTATCAAACATAACAGCATTGATTATAAGATGTCAATTTCAGAGATATTTTTAAAAGTGGGCAAATGTGCATTTAGAATCAAGTAAAAAGAGTATTATCTATATTCACTTTGACCAAATTAAGTGAAAAAGCCCTTATGTTCTGTATCAAGAAAACTTGTGTGAAGACATTTTTATTTTTTATATTCTTCCCTTTACCTGCTGTACAAACTCCTTTCCTTTTTCTCTATGAAAAGATTCTGGTTAGGACACTATGTTACTATTCAAGATTAGAAATAATGGTAGCTTGAAATATGGTAATGATGAAGATATAGAGGACTGAAATACGTTGAAATTCATTTACAAAGTGAGATTGATAGAAACTGATTATGAATAAGATTAGTTTTAATTATATCACAGATGAAAGTGATTATGTCTTTGAATGTCATCCTAATTAAGAGAAAAGTAGTAGCCATTTGTTTCTATATATTTTATACAGAAGTACACAAATGCTATTGATTTTGATCCTTTATTTCTCTTCATTCCTGATACCCCAATATAGGTTATAAACGTTGACTTTTGAAATATTATTTATACTTACATTTTGGTTTATTTGTCTTTCTTCATATAAATGTATCTAATCATGAAATGTATGCTATAAATTTAATCTTCTGGTACTTCCCTTCCTCACCTGTTGTAGTCTAACAATATCTCTCCATTTCTAAACCAAATTGTAATTGTTAAGTCCTTTGTTTTGTTTTTGTTATTATAATCAATGAGTCCCTAGGAGGCATAATTTGATATTTTACATTTAGTTCTTAAAAAGATATTTTTGACTAATGCAAAAGAGAAAAAAATTAGACTTTAGTAGCTATTACCTACATGCTTTTAGAGAATCAAACATAAAATGCAGAAGGAACTTGGAACCATATTGCATAATGGAATCCTATGGCTTTTAAATATATATATACATTAGCAATTAGACAAAAGTTCCAGGACTTCCCCGGTGGTGTAGTTGTTACAAATCTGCCTGCCAATGCAGGGGACATGGGTTCGATCCCTGGTCCAGGAAGATACCACATGCTGAGGAGCAACTAAGCCCGTGCACCAGAACTACTGAGGCTGCGCTCTAGAGCCTGCGAGCCACGACTACAGAGACTGCATGTCTAGAGCCCCATGCTCCTCAATGAGAGAAGCCACCACAATGGGAAGCCCAAGCACCACAACAAGGAGTATCCCCCGCTCGCCACAACTAGAGAAAGCCGGCATGCAGCAATGAAGACCCAATGCAGCCAAAAATAAATAAATAAATTATATATATATATATATATATATATATATATATTGCAGTATGTGGGCCTCTCACTGTTGTGGCCTCTCCCGTTGTGGAGCACAGGCTCCGGACGTGCAGGCTCAGTGGCCATGGCTCACAGGCCTAAGCCGCTCCACGGCATGTGGGATCTTCCCGGACTGGGGCACGAACTCGTGTCCCCTGCATCGGCAGGCGGACTCTCAACCACTGCGCCACCAGGGAAGCCCATTAATTAATTTTTTTTAAAGTTCCAAATAATGTGTAATTATATGAAACTCTTTTTTTAACATCTTTATTGGAGTATAATTACATTACAATGGTGTGTTAGTTTCTGCTTTATAACAAAGTGAATCAGTTATACATATACATACGTTCCCATATCTCTTCCCTCTTGCATCTCCCTCCCACCCTCCCTATCCCACCCTTCTAGGTGGTCACAGGGCACCAAGCTGATTTCCCTGTGTTATGTGGCTGCTTCCCACTAGCTATCTATTTTACGTTTGGTAGTGTATATATGTCCATGCCACTCTCTCACTTCCTCCCAGCTTACCCTTCCCCCTCCCCATATCCTCAAGTCCATTCTCTACATCTGCATCTTTATTCCTGTTCTGCACCAATGTTCTTCATAACCTTTTTTTTTTTTAGGTTCCATATATATGTGTTAGCATAGAGTACTTGTTTTTCCCTTTCTGCCTTACTTCACTCTGTATGAAAGACTCTAGGTCCATCCACCTCACTACAAATAATTCAATTTCAATTTTTTTTATGGCTGAGTAAAATTCATTCCATTGCATATATGTGCCACATCTTCTTTATCCATTCATCTATCGGACACTTAGGTTGCTTCCATGACTTGGCTATTGTAAATAGAGCTGCAGTGAACACTGTGGTACATGACTCTTTTTGAATTATGATTTTCTCAGGGTACATGCCCAGTAGTGGGATTGCTGGGTCGTATAGTGGTTCCATTTTTAGTTTTCTAAGGAACCTCCATACTGTTCTCCATAGTGGCTGTATCAATTTACATTCCCACCAGCAGTGCAAGAGGGTTCCCTTTTCTCCACACCCTCTCCAGCATTTATTGTTCATAGATTTTTTTGATGATGGCCATTCTGACTGGTGTGAGGTGATACCTCATTGTAGTTTTGATTTGCATTTCTCTAATGATTAGTGATGTTGAGCATTCTTTCATGTGTTTGTTGGCAATCTGTATATCTTCTTTGGAGAAATGTCTATTTAGGTTTTCTGCCCATTTTTGGATTGGGTTGTTTGGTTTTTTGTTATTGAGCTGCATGAGCTGCTTATATATTTTGGAGATTAATCCTTGGTCAGTTGATTCATTTGCAAATATTTTCTCCCATTCTGAGGGTTGTCTTTTCGTCTTGTTTATGGTGTCCTTTGCTGTGCAAAACCTTTTAAGTTTCATTAGGTCCCATTTGTTTATTTTTGTTTTTATTTTCATTTCTCTAGGAGGTGGGTCAAAAAGGCTCTTGCTTTGATTTATGTCATAGAGTGTTCCGCCTATGTTTTCCTCTAAGAGTTTTATAGTGTCTGGCCTTACATTTAGGTCTTTAATCCATTTTGAGTTTATTTTCGTGTATGGTGTTAGGGAGTGTTCTAATTTCATTCTTTTATATGTAGCTGTCCAGTTTGCCCAGCACCACTTATTGAAGAGGCTGTCTTTTCTCCATTGTATATTCTTTACTCCTTTATCAAAAATAAGGTGACCATATGTGCGTGGGTTTATCTCTGGGGTCTCTATCCTGTTCCATTGATCTATATTTCTGTTTTTGTGTCAGTACCATACTGTCTTGATTACTGTTGCTTTGTAGTACAGTCTGACATCTGGGAGCCTGATTCCTCCAGTTCCGTTTTTCTTTCTCAGGACTGCTTTTGCTATTCAGGGTCTTTTGTGTTTCCATACAAATTGGGAAAATTTTTCTTCTAGTTCTGTGAAAAATGTCATTGGTAGTTTGATAGGGATTGCACTGAATCTGTAGATTGCTTTGGGAAGTATCATCATTTTCACAATGTTGATTCTTCCAATCCAAGAACATGGTATATCTCTCCATTTGTTTGTATCATCTTTAATTTCTTTCATCAGTGTCTTATAGTTTTCTGCATACAGGTCTTTTATCTCCTTAGGTAGGTTTATTCCTCGGTATTTTATTCTTTTTGTAGCAATGGTAAATGGGAGTGTTTCCTTAATTTCCCTTTCAGATTTTTCATCATTAGTGTATAGGAATGCAAGAGATTTCCATGCATTAGTTTTGTATCCTGCTACTTTACCAAATTCATTGATTAGCTCTAGTAGTTTTCTGGTAGCGTCTTTAGGATTCTCTATGTATAGTACCATATCATCTGCAAACAGTGACAGCTCTACTTCTTTTCTGATTTGGATTCCTTTTATTTCTTTTTCTTCTCTGATTGTTTTGGCTAAAACTTCCAAAACTATGTTGAATAATAGTGATGAGAGTAGGCAACCTTGTCTTGTTCTTTATCTTAGTGGAAATGGTTTCAGTTTTTCACCACTGAGAACGATCTTGGCTGTGAGTTTGTCATATATGGCTTTTATTATGTTGAAATAAGTTCCCTCTATGCCTAGTTTCTGGAGGTTTTTTATTCTAAATGGGTGTTGAATTTTGTCAAAAGCTTTTTCTGCATCTATTGAGATAATCATATGGTTTTTTTCCTCAATTTGTTAATATGGTGTATCACATCGATTGATTTGCATAGATTGAAGAATCCTTGCATTCCTATATGCAACTTAATAGATGATCTACTTAATACATCAAGAGGAAGTAGATAAAAATATTATTTGAGATTTTATTGTGTTTAACTTTCCTTTCTCTGCCTATTATAATCTCTGCATTTCCCTTACTATTGTTTGTTTTAAAAAGGTATTTGTACCACATTTCATGTTTTACATTTTAGAGAAAACAGTGAATAATGAGATAAATAAAAGTATTTTCAGTGAACAGTTTTTACACTTATATTCCAAAGTTTTCAGCTTTCAATATTTCACAAATATTTACTACTTAAACCGAATTGTAACCATATGTTAGTCTCCTATTTTTCTTTGAAAAAAAAGGAAATATCCCAAGGCTATTAACCATATTTCCATAATTATACTAATAAACCTGAGTTTCCTAATGCATTCAATCATAAAACCGGTTTCTACTACTAGCTGCCTTCACATGAGAAACCAGTTTTCATAGCTACAGAGCAATTCAGAAGAAAACAACAAATATTATAAGAGCTGGCCAAAATTTAAATTGAATGTGAAACTTCCTAGTTTTATATATTTCCCAGGGCTCTCTAGGAAAACCCTGTTTACATGCAATATTGAAAGAGTGTAAAAGGAAAAATTGGGAATTCTCTCCACTAGAACAACCTAGAAAGAGGGATTGCTTTTTTTATCTTTTCCCATGTAGTTTGACTTATGTTAATTTTCTGTTTATATTCAGCACTGTTCTTAGCCATGATATTTTCTTTCAACTATGCAAGTTAAATTCAGGTCGTACTGCCACAGTCAGAACCACAATATGAGGAGCAGATATCAAGAGGAACAGGCATCAAGTGCCCTGCTTGGTAGCCAGGGCCTCATAGATAACATGACTGTTTAGGCGGGAGCATTCACAGGACAGTTCATCAATGACAAGCAGGAGCTAGAGTTCAACATGGATTCTTCTTTTAGCATTAACTTGACACCTTATTTAAGCCACGCACTGAGCGACATCAAGGAACTATTAATCAATTAACATGTTTTCTCTGCCTCAGGGCATTTATCATCTACAAAGTACTCCTCCAGGTCTAGGTAAGAAAAAAGGTTCCAGAATTTTGGAGATAAGTTATTTAGCAAAGCAGCACTAGTAAGAAACAATTGTGACCTCTTACCCCAACACAAAGCTATTTTTATCTGCACGGGTTTTCCCATCTGCTAAGGTGTCTTCCCCAGCAATGTCCCTGAAACATAAGAGGGTGGAAGTCTGTAGGGAATCCTGAGGCTGATTGAAATACGAGCAAACTTGGCTGGAGACACTTCTGAAATATAGTTGTAGATCTGTAAAAATAAAATTGAGCATCTCTAAGCAATTAAAAATAAATAATTTTAAACAAATTTAATATTATCACATAACATTGTAATGTTTCATATTAGGGATACACACAAATGTGTGGCTGTTATGATAATAATGAATATGGGGAGAGTGGTGCAAGAAAGTGGAAATATTACATTTTAGGGGTTTGGGGAGGTGTTGTTTGTTTTGCACAATCTGAAACTTTATTTTCACAGTAGGGAACTGGATGCAATGGAAAAATATGAATTTGGAATCAGAAAATCTGAGTTAAAAATCCTAGGACTGGCCTTTTCTAAATGTTGGAATTTTGGCAAGAACTTTGAGCCTCAGTTTCTTCATCCATAATATCTGAATAATGATACATAACTCATTGGAGTGTTTTGATAATTTAGCGAGATAATGGGTGATAGTGAGTACTTAGCCATGGTCATGATGTCTGTAGTAACAGAAGCTCTTTGCATAGGGCAGATTGAATGGGCCTTAAGAAGGGAACCATTTCCAACAGGGCCTGGCCCTTAGTACTTCTATTTCCAACAGGACCTGGCCCTTACCACTTCTGTTAGTTTTCTATTGCTTTCATAACAATTTACCAAAATCTTAGTGGTTAAAATAACACAAATATAGGATCTTATAGTTCTGGAGGTTAGACGTCTGAAAATTGGTCTCATTGAGCTAAAATCAAGATCTTTTCTGGAGGCTCTAGGGAAGAATCTCTCCTTTTCTTTCCCAGCTTCTAAAGACAGCCCACATGTTTTGGCTCATGGCCCCATTCCGCCCTCCTCAAAGCCAGCAAAATCGGGCTGAGTCCTTCTCACACTCCTACCACTAATTCTTCCTCTTCTTCATTTTAACAATATTAATTGAGTCACCTATCCCTCCATCGTATGTAGCACAGTTTGCATTGCAACACCAGTCCCTCTAATGGATCCAGAAAAAGTCACTAATTTTCAATTTGTCAAGAATCTTCTTGTTGAAAAGATGGAAGTGATGATATTCAAGGTCTTTATACATCAGAGCTGAAAGCAGAAGTACCTTCATTTTTCTTTTTCTCTAAATCAAGCTTATGGCAAAGCTGATGATGATAACACCCTGGAAATGTCTACCCAAAGTGCAGTATTAAGAAGTATATTTGAGATTAATAGTGAAGGCAAATTATATTCTATATTTTGAAATAAAAACCTAACTTATTCAGAAATTAGAAGGGAAAGTATATGTGTTACTGAAAGACAAAAATGGGAATAAAAGAATGAAGCATATTTGAGTGTAATGCTTCCCTTATTAATGTTTATTTCAAAGATGGTCATTTATTTTCTGTTTGGAACTGCACACTTCTACCTTGAAAGAAATAGATGTGGCTGACTGTAAGATAACTGTTATCTCTTGAAAGACTATAGAAATTATGATAATCTATCTCCCATGCTAGTTGTCATATTACTTTAATAGTATGATTACATTAAAGATTTTTTAATTTCTAAAAACTAAATAAGATCAATTAAAGCACTGCAACCTTATACTTATGTATAAGTATATTTGATTATACTTAATGTATTCCATGTGATTTACACTGGGTGCTAGGAAGGCAAATGTAAATTTCTTTCTATTTATATCTATCTACCTACCTGTCTATCTACCTATCTATCTATCATCTATCTATAATCTGTCTATCAGCTATCTATCAATCAATGTATCATCTATCAATCTATCTATTATCTATCATTATCTATATATGGACCTGAATTCTTCTTTCGTGATTAAATACTCTGAAGCTTTAGGGCATAACTGTTAGGGCAGTTGTTCTTGGTTACATATTATCAATTTTATTTAGTGAGAGGCAGTTTTCCTTAGGCCTGTGCTCATGATTCCTCTCTGCTCCTGTTAGCAGGCCAGAAATTTGACTTGTAAATAGTAAAATACTGTTATCTTACAGAATGTGAATGAATTTGTGCAGGTTATTGGATGGCACATTGGTAGGATATGACATTATTTTTTGTGATTACCATATTTGTAGTAAAATAAATATTTAAATTACAATTTATATTTAAAAATTGAAAATGTAAGAAATAATATCAGGATAATTATGTTAAAAATCAAGTCTACAAGTGTATGATAATAAAATAGACGTGTGTATTAAGCAACTCACTATATACCTTCAGATGCACTCAAAGTTTCCAATCTCATTGAAACCCATTAATAACCCTGTAACTTTGGGTCTTTTATTAACTCCATTTTATAGATAAGAAATATAGGTTTAATGGTATAATTAAATTGCTCAAAATCATAAAGCAAACAAGTGGTTGACCCATGATTCACACTCAAGAACTATTATTCAAGAACCCACATTTTAACTGTTACTTGCTCCTGTCTCCCAGTACCTCTCTCATAATGTCCCCTTGGAAACATACAAGGGGAACCTGCAGCATAATATTTTGCTGGTCAGTTTTATGGCAAATTTGGTACCATGTTTTTTGTGCAATGACACCCTCAGGAGCTATTATGTCTTCTAAGATCTTTTCCTGTCCTGATTTTTTTCAGAACTTTCTAAGACTTTGCTGGAACAAATCACTTGCTTAATATTTTCCAAAATGTGACCTATGGAATACTTATCCCAAAGAAATGCTCTGCCATAAATAAGTAAATAAATAAATGAGACATCACCATCATATGGAATAATAAGTATAGATTTCAATTTACATTTCATGATAAACATGATAATCTGTAAACATGCTCTATATTCCTTCTTTATATTTTGCTAAGTTGTTTAATTTTTCTTATTTTTAAAGATAAATTAAAATATATCTTACATGCGGTAAGCACAGATGTGCTCCTCTCCCAATACAGTTAATTCCTTTGTACCTCTCCTTGAGTTCAGCCCTTCATTTGCCTCAGAAGCAACCACTATTGTGAGTTTGGGTTTTAAAATTTCCATGTATTTCTCATATTACATACCTATGTATTTTAAAATAATATATACTATAGTTTTTTCATGTTTTATATATGATGGCAATGAAATAATGCTGATTATATTATTCTGCAACTTATTTATATCACTGTATAACATTTATGAGATCCATCCAATTAAATTGATATATAATGTGTTTGTTCACCTATTTTCACAGAGGGATAGTCTTCCCTTGTGTTGATATGTCAGGTATATTTATCTATTTTCAAGTTAATGGATATAAAATTCAGTTCCATTTTTAAATATTAAAAATAATGTTGCTCTAAATAATCCTTTACAATTTATTCCTGAATATGTACAAAAATTTTTCTATATTCCTGAGTCGAGATGTCCATCACCTGCTTTATTACTAGTTGCAAAAATGCCTCCTCAAAATGTTCGTACAAATTTAAGGGAACCTCTTTTCACACCTTTAGCCACTATCCATCCCATTTTCTCTTGTTTTTTGTCATGGTGTTATCTACCTGTCCACTGAGAACATACTTGTCTAATTATAGCCACGAGTAAGTTAGTATGAAAGAATTCCAGGACTGGATAAGTCTTTTACTTAGGTAATCCATTGTTGATTCACACATGAACCACTTCTTCAAACATGGTCTTTCTTACACTAATGCTAATATTTCAATCCCCACTCAATACACTTTCTTAATTTTAATATTTAAATTAGAGAAAGGGACCATTTTTCTGTGGCACCTTCAAACTCCACCAACTATCAACAGTAGTGTGTGAGATTTGTATATGCTCCATATCCCTGCCAACTCTTCTTTATGTCAAGAATTTTAATGTTTGTCCATTTATTGGTATCTAATTATGGATTTAATCAGCAATTTCCAAGTTACTTATAAGTTTCAGCATCTCTGTTTTATATATATATATATATATATATATATATATATATATACTTTTATAACACAGATGTTCTTTGGGGGGGTCCATATAGTTCACTTTTTATTGAGCTATAGATTTTGAATACTAATCCTTTGTTACATTTGTTGGTACATTTTTTTTTGCAGCCTTTCATTTTTCTTATCATTTTATCATGAATTTTGTTGAATAAAGGACTTTTAAAGTCAAGTGAATCAACATTTATCAATTTTTTCTTTTTATTGTGTTTATGTGTGCCGTAAGACATATTTACCTACCCTAGTATTATAAAAATATTCCCTTATATTTCTTCAGAAGTTTTAAGTATTTTCTTTCCAATTTCAGTTCTATAAACTCCAGAATATAGTTTTGCACATGATAGAGGTAGGTATTCATTTCTATCAGTTAATAAGCAAATGGTCCAGCTCCATTTAGTTAACATTTTCTTCTACCCATGCAATGTCATGCCTCAAATTCCCATGTTTTTGGGTCTATTTGGTTGTTTATTGAATTCAACTGAGTTATTATTTTTTTCATAACACCCATATCACATTATCTTAATAATTACACCTTTATAAACATTCTTGATAACAGGCCATTTCTTATAATTTATTCTTCAACAATATATCACCTATTTTGCAGTTTTTGCGACCACAAAAATTTGAATTAATGTGTTTTCACACATTCACAGAACCAATTAGGAGTTTATTTGGAAATTAATGAAATAATTTAATAATTTGGAGAAAAGTGATATGTTTATCATATTATTTTGATCTCTTTGAAATACTATAGATCTTTATTCGTTTAAACATTTTTTTACATACTTCAGGAGGTTTTATAAAATCCTCCATAACATTCTTGCATATATTTTTTCTGATGGTTATTTAAGGTAAGCTGCATATTTTTTTCTGTAAACATTTTTAAAATTTTAGTTTTCAATTTTTTGTTGCTGTGGCATAGTAAAGCAATTGATTTTTAATATTACCCTTAGATCCAGCAACCTAACTAAATGCACTTATAAATTCTAATTTTCTGTAGATTCTTTTGAGTGGACAAACATATTTTCTGAAAATTTCATTGTCATTCATTCATTTTAATCATAATAATTATTCTATTTTATTGTATATTACAGTAATTAAGATTGCCAATACAATATGGACAATTTGTTCTCTCTGTTTTTGCTTATCGATTTTGTTGTATCTCCTCAATTTATGTTTTAATGGAATGGTGAGCTTACGTAGTTGAAAATCTGTATATGGGAATCCTACAAGAACTGAATAGAGGTAAATCACCGATGTATTAAAGTTAATTTCTTGACTCGAGGTTTGGCAGCCTACACATGTAGTACAAACTGGAATCTCAAATCCTCAGGAGAACAAACCAAAATTATGTATAGAGGCTTATTATTTCATTGCAACCCTGCACCCTACATGTGCACAGTTCTTTTCTCTCGTTCCTCATCTAACTATTAAAACACACATGTATAATTAAAAAGTTTGGCAAATATTTCAAGGGCAGTTATGGCTTGTTGACACCATATCCCATTGCACTAAGCTTCTTTTCCTTTTTCAGTTGCTAGGAATTATTTATTTCATAGTCTTAAATCTACTGTCTTGCAGTGTTGGATTGCAGAAAGCAGGGGCTGGGGGCTGTGGGGAAACCATATAAACCTAGTGGTATTGTCTTCTTTCAAGGGTTGAAACTCATTTTTGGTCACTTTACACTGCCTTCAAAGAGTTGTGTTTTATATTTTGTCCAGCCTGTGAGCCAGTAAATAAAAATTAAAACTGCTTGTGGAGTACTAGGCAAAAATAGAATATTTTGTATATTACATTTTTAGCAGAAGTTCTTATCTATTTTTATTTGCCTACTTTGCTGGCTAGCATTAAATAAATAGCATTACTCTGTTTCATTATTTCTGTTGTAATTTGGTCAAAATAACTGGCCTTGTTATCACTAATCTATTGTGAATATGGACATTTTCATAGAGAAGGATTTATATGTTCCATATTTGACATTGTTAAAATGGTTTTTACTTAGTTTGCTTTAACTCCATTTGAATCTTTTCAATAATATCTTAATATTTAGGTCCTTGTGTTTAATAAATATATGGTTGATAAAAGAAGTCGGGTAAAAGCCCATAAATTTTATGACGGCTAACCCATTCAGTCAATCTTAGCACTTGGCAGGTTCAACTAATTTTCAGTTTATTAAATATAATATATTTAAAATAAATTTATCAGAACTTGACCAGTGGGAGGTTAAGCAGCTGTGTCCTTTAGATGCCAAGAGATATGATAAAATTTTACCCAATCTTGCTTTCTGGCAATAATAAATTATTTCCTGCCCACATTGTACCCTCCTAACTCCAGATGGGAATCAGTGATTTCCTGAGGAGCCCTGCTTGCTTTTAGAGGAAAATCACATCAGAAATAAAAACCTAACTATTAGGGCTAAATATCAGTGTAACTGGGGTGGCAATGCTTCCAAGCCACCCTCATGAACAGACCTAGAAGGATATAATAAATAATGATATTTTCTTCTTTTTCTCCAATATTAGATTTAACACCTATTTAATTTCTAATCCATAGTGCAACTTCTAACCTAACTGAAAAGGTTTAATCTTAACAAAGCTAGCATAATAGTCTATATATCTAACAAGTACACGTGAATAAATCTACATGATAGGTAACAAGATATAAAAGTGTATACAACTTTTGGTTATAGTGGAGCACAATTAGCAATTTCGCATTAGAGCCACTGTGCTTGTAGAGCTTTTAAATATAATGTTACTCAGCCCCCAAATGAAGTTTTTACCATCCTTTTATCTTTGCTGAGTAACCAGATATCATATCTCTTTAATGCCCACTTTATTACCAACTTAATATAACTAGATATATTAATTCATAAAAATTAATGTGCTTAAATTACAGAATTTTAAAGTTTTTAAACCTACAGTTTTAAAACTTGTAAAATCAATTATGTATATAATAAGAAACTATGAGAAATGATTACATACTTTACTAATTTCTGGAGTTATAAAGAGTCAAGATGTTTACGAATAAAAAGTATCTGGTTTGACTCATGCTGTGACATTGTAACTTCAAATTTTCTCTATTTAGGCTCCACATTTTTTATTGGCTGAGAACATATAGGTCTAAGAAAAGTATCACCCAATAAGAATTATCCAAAAGAGGTATAGTTTACTTCTTGAGCCAGAGAAAAGATCCAGTATTTCAATTAAATAATGGAAGCATATAAACACATGTGTATTTTTTATCTTTTCCAAACCAAAATTTCATATAAAACTCATTAAAGTTTAAAATTATCAGTTATTTCTAGAATATATGGTATAAAATTTTTTAGTTTCCCAGATTATTTCAGAATATTTTTATCTCAATAATTTATGAGTTGAAGTCCCAAATTCATAGAGGTATCAGAAAATATAAAATATGTACATATTCACAAAAATCATTATAAAATAAGTGTTAATATTAATAAATTAAGAAAGTATTAAATCTTTAAAAGCAAAACTGCCAAAAGTTTAAATGAACTACTTGTTTATGTTCATATAACATAAAACATATTATGAGTCTCACAGGAATCTACTTATCAAAGTCTTCATTTCATTAAGCTAAAGAATAAATTATTTGCAAAATGCTGTTTATGATTAAATATCCTTACATGTGTTTTTAGGAAATAATAACTTATCTGATTTTCAAAGATATAAACATGTTTATAATTCTATGTATTTTGGCTTTTATTTTTTTGCAACCTTAAATTAAAATAAAATTCCTTGCCTATTTTTTTTTTTTTGTATATAGTATTTATGAGAACAAGGCAAAAACTGAGAAAGTTTAATTTACATTTCTAACAGATGGTATGTAATATTCTCCTTTCCCATTAACTCTTTAACTCTTTTGGATGAATTCTCTCTCTCTTTCTCTCTCTCTCTTGCTTTTTTCCCCCAGATTTACTGAGATATAATTGACAATAACACTGTGTAAATTTAAGGTGATACTTTAGTGTATGTATATATTGTGAAATGATTACCACAGTTTTTACCAAGCTCATACCGCTCACCATACAACAGGCCAATAAATCAGGAGGCAAGTTGTTGAGGCAAGGAATAACGACTTTATTCAGAAAGCTAGCAAATCAAGGAAATGGTGGACTAGTGTCCCAGAGAACAATCTTACCCGAGTTAGAATTCAGACTTCTTTTCTAGACAAAGAGTGGGAGGTGAGGAGGTAAAGTTAAAAAGGTGAAAAGTTGTTGCAAATATTAATATGTCCTGGTTCTGGCCAGACTCCTGAGGATATGTTTTAATTTATTCTTTCCTATAGCCATTCACAGGTGGGCCTTGTCAGAATGTCTCCTGTGAGCTAAACAAAAGTATTTTTGCTTAATGCTCAGGCATCAGAGAGAGGGTTCCCTGAGATGGGCCATTATGTATACTTTCAGCCATAGGCAACATTGCTTTAGTGATTAACTTGTCGCAAAAGCAATAGAATACAAAGGTTAAAGTGAAAGAAACAGATCCAATATGGAGTCAGATTTGCTCTTCCCTATTGATATGATAACTTAATACATCTATCATCTCACATAGTTACCATTTGTGTATGTATGTGTATGTGTTTATAGTAAGAATATTTAATATCTGCTCTCTCAGCAAATTTGAAATATGAATTCTCTTTTTTACTGAAAAGCTTTAATTACTTTTAAACAAGCATTTCTCAAAATGTTCTTCACAGCTCACTCCTATCAGAATTATCTTTCACATCCATGAAAAATACTCATTTCTTGGCCCAATCTCAGTTCACTGAAGCAGGAAGAGTTAGGAATTTGATCATCTGAACTTGCATGTTCAACAGGCTTTCAATACCATTAAAATTGACATAAAAATTCACCTGGGAATTCACCTGGGAAGCACTGAATATTTCAACATGTTATATTTCAAAGCGCTGTGATTTTAACTGCAAATTCCAGGTGATCCTTTTTAGAAAAATAAAGTCTAAAATAATGCTTTGTCTGCATGAAAAGCATAAGGCATTGTTTTGAGTGTTAATTAGTTCTGCCCAAACTAATTTTCTGTTAATTAATTTAAAATCCATATTTCAGATTCATATTTGAGTTTCAGCACTTTATCACAATCTTCTTGCTTTACTAAAAAACTATTTTAGACATAGTTCAATTTCTTGTCAAAAAATATTGTGTCCTGTTTTCATTTTCATCCATGGTCATTTTTTAATATGTATATATTTTTCAGAAACACCTGTAGTTGGTTTTAAGAGCATGGCTTCTAAGCTCAATAATTATGATACCAAAATTTTGCCTTAATTCTTAGTTATAAGACCTAGAGAATTCTTTTTTGCTGTTATAGTACACTCGCCTAATTTTTAAAATATTTTAAAAAGTTTCATTGATACAAAAGAATATCTATGATAGGAATGTGATCAAACACTTTTATTATTTACTTCATTATTTTTAAACTTGCCTGTGTCTCTCTTCCTTATTTTAACTACATCTTTCCCTTCTCATATAAAAACACTATGCTGAATTTTATATTTAGGATTCTTTTGCTTTTTAAATATGTGTTTCCCACATATTTAAAATGTTTGTACCATTACACATTGTATACTGTCCAATTTTTAAATGTTTTCTGTTTTTAACATCAAAAGAGAATTATACTTTCTGTATTCTTCTGTTACTTTATTATTTCAGCAGAACATTTCTGAGACACTTAGATGCTGTGGCCACTAAATGTTATTCTTTCACCTTCACTTGTGTATTGCAAGTGATGTATAACACATACCATATAAAGTACAGCAAGGATAGACTACAAAATATACTTCTACCCTACTTTTTATATTTATTTATGTTAGTAGTACTAGAAAAGCTACAAGAAATTCTTTCATATATTTCAGAGTGTTCAAGTACAGGAGTTTTTCTAGGTTTTATAGCCAGGTGTGGGATTTCCACTTCATGTATACACATCTTTCTTTACTAGGTAATGCCAAACCTTTTCCAGTAGTGTAGTGATTTTAAGGTTTTTCCATAGCTTGTTTGTATTTTTAATGCTTTTAACAATTTGGCGAGATTATGTATTGTATTGTGTTTTGATACCTAAGTACTATGCTGTTATGAATTTCATTATTCTCTTTATAATTTATTTTATTGCTTGTTGCTGGTGTATATAAAAGTGATTGGTTTTGAATACTGACTTTAAATCCAGAAAATTTGTAAGATTTACTTATTAATCCCAAGAACTTATATATAGATTATTTGGGGTTTCAAGTAATAAAATTTTGTTTCTTTTTTTTCTGTTTGTTTACCTCTAAATAATATCCTATTATACTGGCTAGAATTTCCAGTACAATGTTGAATAAAAAACTATTACAGTATCTTGTAGCATTAAGAATGCTTTTATCTTTTAATAACCAAGTATGGTATTTGCTATATAATTTTGAAGATATATATGATCGATTTAAGAATGTTTCATTCCATTTCCATTTTGGTAAGCAGTTTTATTACAAATGATTGCTAATAATATTCATCTTTTAATTTTGCTTCTATTAAATTTATGATTAGTATTTTCTTCTTTAACCTGTTAAATGATGGTTTCATTAATTGAGTTTTATATGTTAATCAACTTTGCATTTTTAATAAGATAAAATTGTCTTATGGTGTTATCCTTTTTAAATGCACTATTTGACTTGGCTAGCTACCAGTTAAGGAATTTTCAATTCTAAATATAAAAAAAATAGTGTATGATATCACTTACATGTGGAATCTAAAAATATACAACAAACTAGTGAATATAACTAAAAAGAAACAGACTCACAGATACAGAGAACAAAGTAGTGGTTACCAGTGGGGAGAGGGAAGGGGGGCATGGGAAATATAGGGGTAGGGGATTAAGTACAAACTATTATGTATAAAATAAACTACAAGGATATTTTGTACAACACAGGGAATACAGCTAATCTTTTATAACTATATAAGGAGTATAACCTTTAAAAATTGTGAATCACTATATTGTACACCTGTAGCTTATATAATATCGTACAACTATACTTCAATAAAAATAAATAAATAATTTTTAAAGAAAGAAAAAAGTAGCTTACAGATATTGCTTTCCTATACTGATCTTGATAGATCCTATATTTAGAATTTATTTTATGCTTGTTTATAAGTTTGGTTGATGTCCTCTTATTTTCTC
The DNA here is from genome assembly GCF_000442215.2 of Lipotes vexillifer. Lineage (NCBI taxonomy): Eukaryota > Metazoa > Chordata > Mammalia > Artiodactyla > Lipotidae > Lipotes > Lipotes vexillifer. The sequence continues at coordinate 27,967 of NW_006793673.1, read as the reverse complement.
AACTCTGAAATTGTTAAGCTGAATAATTTTCCTCACAGATATTCAGGTCCTAATCCCTGGAAACTGTGAATGCTGCCTTATATGGCAAAAGAAATTTAGCAGATGTGATCATTAAAATTAAGGATCTTGAGATAATTATCCTGGATTATCTGGGTGAGTCCTAAATGTAATAACAAGTATCCTTATTACAAGGAGGCAGTAAGATATTTGGCTACAGAAGAGAAGGAACAGAGACAATGAAACAGACTGGAATAATGTCACAAGCCTGGGACTGCTGGCAGCTATTGGAACTGGAGGGGGTCCAAGAATAAATTCTCCCCTGGAGCTTCAAGAAGAAACCAGCCCTGTTGAGACCTCCATCTTAACACAGGAAGACTCACTTTTAATTCCTGGGCTCTAGAATGTGAAGAGAATAAATTTCAGTTATGTTTGTTATAACACCAATATATTATTTATTATAGCTTATTTTAGCAGCAATAGGAAACATATATAAAATATGTATTGATATACTATTGATATATACACATGTGTATGTATATATATAGTGTGTGTGCATGCACATCTGTAGGCATGTATATGACTTGAGAGTTTCAGAGAATTTGTGAAAAGGATGTGGAGTTTTCTTTCTGGATGCTTTTTTTGTCTCACATTCTTGAATAATTGAAAAAATATTCACCTATATTTTCAAATGTGCTCAGTTTTTATGAATGTTATATCTGAACTTTTAAAGAAAGTGTATTTCACAGTTGTTGACTATAGTCTTGCAAACCCTAATCATTAGGTTAAGATTTCTTTGGAGGGGTTGTTGGTGTGTTCTGTCAACAGTGGTTTTTCTTCTATGGTGTTGTATTCTCACTGTAATTATAGACTTTAAATTTCTACTTCTGTATTTGTCAATCTTTGCATAATCTGTTTGGAGGTTATAGTGTTCAGTGCAGAAAAATTTTTAATTGTACATCTTCCTCAAGAGTACGTTATCATTATTAAGGGTATCAAATACTGCTAACTGATCACCAAAGGTATTATCATCTGCTTCCAGGGCACAAAGCTAAATTACATTTATCAGCCTCTCTTAAAGTTAGATGTTGCCACGTGGCAGAGTTCCATGCAATTAAATGAAAGCAGAGTGATGGGTGTCACATCCATCCTGGCCCATGGCCGTACTAACATGTAATCATCTCTTGCCTTCCTCATGTGACAGCTAGACATGAAGTCTCAGGATGACATTGATAGCCAAATTCTTAAGATGGAAAACACTGTGTAAACCAGGGTTCTTGAATGCCTGCATGGAGTAGAACACCCTGACTTTTTGAATTGTAACCAACCAGAAAATCCCACCCTGAAATACAGCATGAATGAGAAATAAATAAATAAATAAATAAAATTCATTGAGCTAAACCACTGATACAAAGTTGCTTGACAAGAATTTACATTATATTAATTTTCATGTCTGTTCTTAATTTCTAGGAATATGTTCACCTGAAAGTTAAATAAGTTATTATTTTTAATTTTGTATCTTTGAGTTCCTTTTGGGAATTTTTGGTATGATTCTGCTTTTATGTTTGCTCTGATTCATGGTGCAGTGTTTCCTTGTGTATTTTGTTATTTTTGAATGTGACATCAAGTTTCTTGGAAAATATTAGAGATTATTTGAGTCCTAAAAGGAAGATAGGTTCATTTTGAAACAAAAAAGTCTTTTATGTTTATAATAAGATATCTTAGGAAGTTACTGGTGAGAAACAGTGCTCTTGAATATTTTCATGTTTCTTTACAGTCAGGACTTTCTGAGCAAAAATTGCTGACAACTTGGTTTAAAATCTATTATAATCGTGTCAACAAATTTAGTCAGCTGATAAGAAAGTGGAAACTTTTATTTGCCCCAAATTTGAGGATTATAACCTGGGAAGAGCATCTCAGAAATCTCTGAGAACTGTTCCTCCCATTAGAAGTCAAGGCACAGTTATATAAGTTTTTTGAGACAGAGAGCTGGCTGTACATTAAATGACTTATTGACAGTTTACACAATACAGATCTGTCATCTTGTCACCTTAAGAGATCAAGAAGGAATGTTATCTTTTAAGAAGTTGTCTTGTTGATGCTAGGAGAATGTTGCTCTTTATGTGTGAGCAGGTATTTCTGCTAGTGGGGGAGGTTTGGTGGATACATAATGCAATTTTTTAATGTTTAAAATTTTCTTGTCTTGCCGTAAAATATGAATTTTATTTTACAATGGAAGTAATGAATTGTGACCTCAGGAGAGATTTATTTATTTTATTTGTCTAATCTCCTCTGGAGCCATTTATTTACATTACAAAGGGTAATCTACCTTGGGACCTTCTATTCTCTCCCCAGAGAGGATGTGCTTATATTAGAGAGATAAAGACTCTCCCTGTCCTCTAGAGTTGAGGGTAGGCAGCTATATAAGCTTCAAGATTCCTCTCCTCTGGCATAGAACCCCCTGAATGCCCGGGCTACATCTGGCTCTCATTGTGTTGTCCAGTGAAAGTCTCTGAAACAGACTTAATTACACACAAAACCTGTGTTTCTATGAGGATAAAATAAGTAACTATATATAAAAACTTAACAGTTACTTGTACTGAACTATCTTTAAATTATTTGCTTGGAGTAGCGTGAATTCATTCTACAAATTCATGTGAGGGGCTAGCTTCTGATTGTTAGTTTTCAGAGGCAGTTTTCTTCCTACTCCACTGGGTGTCAAATTAAGATGGGCAATTTTCTCAGAGCTCCCGGGCAGGGGCCTACTCTTAATTCACCTCTACATTCGATATTTAGAAATTTGAATCCCAGTTTAATAAGTCTTTTCTTTTATATTCTCCAGCATGAGTGAAAATTCTCCTTTGTATGCTCTCCCCTATGTCCCTGTGAAAACTAAAACTCACTTCATTTCTGTGGGTAAATACTCTCATTGCTAAGTCCTTTTGTTCATCCTGGGTTCTTCCCTCCATTTGTTACCTGGTGGCGTGCGTTGTGTCACAGTTGCTTCCACCGAGGAGGTCAGCAGAAGACCCTGACCAGCAATCTCAGTCCTCGCAGTAGCAAGCAAAGAATTGCAGACTACAGATTCAGGCGTAAGCGCAAAGCAAAGTTGATTTAAGCGTGGGTGCACTCTCAGAGATAGAGAGCGGGCTGTTTCTGCGAAGTGAAAGCAGCATTCCTGTACAGGCTTAAAGTCATTTTTAAGGAGCATTTTGCAGGGAGGCGGGGTGAGTGACAGGGGTCATTATTTGATTGACAGTCCCGAGCCATGTGACAAGTTCACTATTGCGTATGCTCTCACCCTTGACTTGCTAAGAAACGGGGGGGCAAAACCACAAGTAGATTTTATTATAATGTCGGTATAGTGAGGTTGGGTTTACTATAGGTTATACGCCTGTCTGGTCTGGGCATGCGCAGCGCAGGGAAGTCCCCTCGTGTTACTGTGCCCCTCTTTATCAGGATAAGCTGCACACCACACAACCACAGTTTCACCTGTTCTGGGTGGGGTCCGTGGAGGGTTCCCAAATGGTTAGCGTGTAACATGGCTGCTCCCCTCTTGTCTTTCGCTACAGTCGCCTTCTTGCTGCTAATGTTAGGGGAGGGTCCCCAGATGGTTGGGTGTGACTCGGTTACTCCCTCTTGTCTCTTCGTTGCTGTCACTTCCTTGCTGCTAATGTCTAACTACCTAACACATTTAGTTTCTGTCCTGTGTACACTGTACTTTCTTGCCAGCTCTTTAGCTCCTTTAAGAAGTTTTATTTTCCAGACATCAAGGTTATTTTTGGCTGACGGATTGCCAGGACTGCCTGGTCCCCAATGACCGGAGTAGATGAGCTTCCTGGGGTTTCCTCATTTCTGTAATAAATAAACGTCGATAAATGAGCGTTTTGCATATTAAAAAATATGTGTAGGCGGAAAGGATGAATAGTGGATTTTTAGGAGAGTGAAAAACTATACTGTATGTTACTGTAGTATGGATTTATGTCATTATATATTTGTCAAAACCCATAGAATATACAACACAAAAAGCAAACGCTAATGTCTGTGCTTGTGATCTCCCGTGGCCTTGGCCTGCAGCGGCTGGAAGCAGGATTTCAGTTCCTGGCCAGAGACTGAAGTCAGGCCACGACATTGAGAGCGCTGACACCTAGCCACTAGACCAGTGGCCAGTGACAAGGCCCCTGGCCGGTCAGACTGTAGAAGTGAATTCCCACAAAGAGACAGAAAGTAGTGAAACAAGTGTTTATTAGGAGGAAAAAGAGTACGTGTGAATAGGCATGCACACTGGCAGACTCAGAGAATCTCACACTCGTGGTAGTTTGAATCACTTATATGGGGCATTTCTTCTGGGTTTCCTTTGGCCAATCATCTTGCTTTGCCTGGTTCTGAGTCTGTGTTTATCTCAGGTTCCTCCCACATGTGCGTGTGCATCTCTTAGCCAAGATGGATTCTGGCGAAGAGGCCTATGGGTACGTTGTCATCACTCTCTTTTTGACCTCTAAGGAGTCTTTCTATGTATGTATTGTTGGGAAGTTCTCCTTGACCTCGAGAATGAGGAATATGCGGTCTCTATCTTTTATCTAGGCAGTGCTCAGCCTCTCCTATTATCCTCCTGTTATTATCTTCATCTTGGAATATCAGTGCACAGGGGACAAACCAGCTACCCAGCCTGGGGCCCATCTATCGCCTGCCTCAATTGAATTTAGTTAATAATAATATAGAAATATGGGCTCATCAGTTGTAACAAATGCACCACACTAATGCAAGATATTAATAATAGGAGGAACTGGGGGGAGAGATAAGAGGGTATATGGAAACTCTCTGTTCTTACCGCTCAGTTATTTTGTAATCCTAGAACAGTTCGAGAAATTAGTTTACTAATTAAAATTTTACAAAATGTGTCAACAACTTTTTCACTACAAGTTCTCCATTAAGCGCTGTTGAAACTTGTGTACGATGACTTAACTACAGTTTTATAGAAGGCAGAATCAAATACTTATGTCTCACTTTCTCATGGCTACTTTTATTGTTTTTCATTTTATTAACTCAATATTTAGAATTTAAAAATTCTGATTCTGAGGTTGGAGATAATTAAATAAAATTTAGCAATTTATAAATGCAGTTATTTTCTTAGTATGGGTTCGTCAGTACCCAGTGAGATAGCAGGTAACATGTTTTGTAGCACTTGACAAATTTGGACAAAACTGTTTTGCCTCATTATCAAGATAAAATCTCTAACATAAGACAGAAAAAAAAATGAACTTAGAAAGAAACCTAGGAATAAAATAATATTTTTGAAGAACTATTATTCATTTATATAAATCAACTTATTTCAGAATATATAGTAAATTAAAATATTGAGACTATGGAATGGACATAAAAACATTCATAATTTAGGTTATGTTAGTATGAATTTTTTAAAGTACAGACCATACAAAATATTATTTTTTGAATGGAACTTTTCACATACGCAAATATGTATAACATTTTTTATTTAAAAATCATATGTAATCAAACATGAAGTAATCAGATTTGGGGTTTTCTTAAACTTGTAAAAAATGGTATAGTTCATCAGCATGAACACTTTCTATTACACCTTTATCAGTTTATATGATTGAGAGTAAAATAATCCAAGTAACTTAATTTTTTTTTTTTTTTTTTCGGTACGCGGGCCTCTCACTGTTGTGGCCTCTCCCGTTGCGGAGCACAGGCTCCGGACGCGCAGGCTCAGGGGTCATGGCTCATGGGCGCAGCCGCTCCGCGGCATGTGGGATCTTCCCGGACCGGGGCACGAACCCGTGTCCCCTGCATCGGCAGGCGGACTCTCAACCACTGTGCCACCAGGGAAGCCCCAAGTAACTTAATTTTTATTTATCTATCTTAAGCTCTGAAAACATTAGTAATATAGTTCCTAAAACGAATTGTTTGAGAGAACGATTGTTATATATGTTTTGAATAAAGACATGGGTGATAACCTATTTATATGTGATTAAAGTAGAATTGTAAAGATTGAAAGTTTTTTAAAACCCCAAAAAGATCATTTTTCTTATGGTCGATTTAACTAAGTAAATCTGAAAAAGATTGGGTAGTTTAACAGACTTCCTCCATTATAGTTCATTCTTTAAGGCAATAAAGGTCAAAATTAGATCAATTTGATCAGAGTAAAGTACTAATTTTAAAAATTACATTCAATCATCTACATCTAAGATGGTGATATTCCAAGGATAGTGATAAATGAAGCTGGACTGACATAAAATCTAATCATCCTTTGATAAATTGCAAATTTCTCTTCTATGCCTTAGTTACAAGTTGTCTTTTTGTGTAATGGCTTGAAAGCTGAATGAGACCTAATTGACTAAAGATTGCATCAACATAACTGCTTTTCAAGTGTGAGCAGGCCATAATAGTAATTTTATTGTTCTTGATTCTACCTACGTTGAATGTTAAAACCTTGTCACAATGTTTTCAACTGAAAGATGTTAATTTTTTTATTTTAGTTTTTTCTCCATAAATTTACCTTTAGTTGCATATGAACAAGCTTAATAACTGTGTAATTTATGTCCTCAGGTTTATCTATTCATATGTGGGATATTTAATATTGCCAGAGAAAACAGAAGGTTATAAATTCACTCTGTAGTTTATACTGACTTCATAAACTATAAGAACACAGTAAAAATACATGATGGATACTAAAATTCAAGGAAACAATTTTGCAAACTACAGTCCAGTATCTGATTTATAGATGAAAAAGATTCACTAGTAATTTTGGTTTATCATTTAGAAGTATCTGCATAATAACACATATGGGCTTTATTTTTTCTGTTTTTAATTATTTTGTAAAATTTATTACTAGTTCATTTATTAAAATTTTTCATAACAGGCAAATCTTTCAGTCGAATGTTTCTAAAGGATGTAAGCTTGTTAAGAATTTGTATGAAATGATAACTCCGTCTTTTCTACTGACCACAGATCATATAACTAATTCATCACAGAAGTAACTTTTTTGCTATTGGTCTATACAGTTTACTGAACTGTGTCCTGATGTGTATTTTAGTGTCTTTTGATTATAGAGGCTGAGTTGTTTTACACTTATGTTATTTCTTTTATTAAAGTCTCATAATATTTATTTGAATGGCTCTCACTAACACTGAAGTTGGTTGCTATCTTCTTAGAAAACACAATTATTTTGAAGACTTAAATACAACTGCAAAATGATACTAATATTATAATTTTACTATTTGTTTATATATTGCTAATATCGATTTCAGAGGTGAGATGACTTCAATAGCTGTAACAGTTATTTTAACATGGATTATTATTGAACACTTTTCTCAGTGCATATAAGGTGTTAACTCATGCAGGTACTATATTTCATCCATTTTACAAGTGAGAAAATACAGCTTGGGGACATTAAGTAACTTTTCCATGTAAATCAGACTCTCCAGCACATCCTATTAAGCACACCACTGCGCTATCTCTAAAAACTGGGAAAGATGATACTGCTTCATTGAATATTTTATAATGTCGGACTCTTGCTGTTGTTTTATAGTCTCACCATTTCTTGGAGATAATTCTGAGCTAAATCTCTTATAAAAGGAGGAGTCAGATCCTCACCATTTTCATTTAACATTTTTAATTACAACCATTCAAAAATATCCAAAATCTCCAAAATAGTGTAATAAAACAATGTAGTTATCCAGATTCAGCAATAATTATCTCATGACAAATCTTGCCTCATCTATATTTCTATCCACCCTCATATTATTTTAAAGCTAATTTCAGATATGTTATTTCATCCATTTATATTTCATCTACCATATGTCTCTATCTACATATCTATTTATCTTTTTATTTATAATATTAATACAATGCATACCACACTATGAAATGTCTATTTCTTAATAACTTTAACTTCGCATATCCATCCAGTGTAAAAATACTAATTAAAAATACGTATATATTTTACAGTTTTTATTTTGAATTCAGACTCAAAAAGATTCACACATTTGATTGCCTGACATCTTTTGACCCTTTTAATCTATAGATTTCCTTTCCATCCTTCTCTGTTTTGTATTTTAGTAATGTTTTTTTTTTTTAAGAAACTGGATTGATTTTACTATAGAATTCTCTAGGTTCAGTTTTTCTGTTTGCATCTGTGGAGTGCAGTTTCCCAGCTGTATTTCCATAAAATTTCTGAAAATAGTTAGTTCTATTTGAAGGAGTACTTAAGTTCAGGTTCAGAGGTAGTAGAATGTTCTTTCCTCAGGTGACATGTGACATGCACATACCTCTCTTTTTCTGATTGTTAGTAGCCGTTGATGTTCAATCCCTGTATTCACCAGTTTTTTTTAGGAATTACAAAATTGTGATATTTAATTCCATTATTAATTTTCAATTTAGTAGCTGAAATTCATTAATAGAGTAATAACCCCTCATCAAATTTTTAGTTACACTGATACTTAGCTTATGTTGGAAACCCAGAATAAATGCTTGATTCTTTCCCTTAACTTAGCAGTTTTTAAAATAATGAGTTGATTCATTAGATTCTTTAAAAGAAAAAAAAAAAAAACACCTCTGTGTGTTTGTGTGTATGTGTGTGTGTCTTAGTCTGTTTGAGCTACTGTAAAAAAATCACCATGGACTGGATGGTTTAAACAACAAATATTTATTTCTCACTGTTCTGGTGGCTGGAAAATCCAATATTAAAACAATGGCAGATCAGTGTCTGGTGAGGACACTTCCTGGTTTGCAGATGGCCATCTCTCACTGCGTCCCATGTGGAAGAAGGGGTAAAGAGAGCTCTCTTGGTCTCTTTTATAAGGGCACTAATCCCATTCATGACTGCTCTGCCCTCATAACCTAATTACTGACCTAAGGCTCTACCTCCTAAAACCATCACATTGAGGGCTTTTGTTTTCACCACAAGAACTTTGGGGAGAATACAAACACTCAGCTCTTAGAGGGTTAACAGAAATAAGTAGCAACAATATACAGGAGATTAGCTACCAAGAGTAAGTACAAAATGACTCCAAAAATTTTCTCTAAGGTGAAAGAAACTTACTGAGAAAAATGACAGTTGGAAGAGGTTCTCCTCCTCAAAGCCATAATTCAGACATCACTGGAGGGTGGGGAACTGTGGCTGGGCCTGTCAATCAGAAAATCACCCACTGGGATGTCATGCAACTAAAGTTGGTGGACAAGGAAACTTGGGCTAGCCAGCAAGGATAAAATCCTCACTAAAACTCATAGGATGCTGGCAGGCAAAGCCTGGCAGTCAGAAAACCTCGGTCAGGTAACCTAGAGTTGCCTGAGATAGGTGAGCAGGGAAAAGAGGTAAGCCTCTGCTGGGTATCAGTTACTAAAGCTGACAAAAGGGGATCTGCAAGCCAGGAGCTCCCCCGGGGAGCTGTTTGACAGAGGTTGATGGGTCAGGGAACCAAGGGCTTAATTAGCAAGCTGGAGGCTAAACATTACTGGTGTCTCCACTTAGGGCTGGTTGCTGTATATCACAGGAATAAGTCAAGAAAAGCACACAAGTAACAGGGGAAAAAAAAAAAAACATCTCCTCCATGACCCCTCTATTACCGTCTGCCAACAAAGCTTAACATTGGGACAGCCGGCAATGAATCGTCAGTTTGGCTCTAAGAAACAGTAAATTGATAACAGGTATAATTTTGATCATCAGTTATGTTCAAATTAATTTATATATTTAATGCAGTTTCAACAAAAATCAAAATGATTTTGGTTGACTTTCTCAGAAATATATAAAAGGTGCTGCAGAATGGCAGATTTAAACATGAGTCCAAGGAGCCCTAAAATTCTGCCAGTGTGAGGTGAAACAATTCTGGTGATCAGTGCTTCAGGCTTATTCAACCAGAGCAGCTCAGCTTTCATCTGCTTTATACTTAGGATTGCTGCACAAACTTAGTTTGATTAAAAGGACCCTGCTATCACAAGAAAACATTTGAAAAATATACTCTGCAAAGTTTTAACTGTTGAGATTAAGAAGACAAAAAAAAAAAGAAAAGAAAAAATTGGCTTGGCAATCATTAAAACATATACAATTACCATAAACTTCATACTGGAATATTCAAGAATAAACAGATCACAATGAAAAATTGATTGCTTACATAAAGACCCAGTTATAATAAATAACTTGATGTATGTTACAAGAGGCAACTCAGATGAAAGGGTAAAGTGTTTATTACTCAACGAAAGGAGTTGGTATGATTGAGAAAGCTTTAAAAAAAAAAGTGTCGATTTATAGTCTTACAGCACTTACCAAAATAAATTCCAAATGGAGTAAAGAGCAATAATTTTTAATAAAACTATAGAAGTTTTAAAAAGCTGCTATTTATCAAACCTGGAGAGTGAGTAGTATTAACTTTAGAAGAAATAGATACACTCACAAGGTGAAATGGGCATATTCATTTTCAAATGTTAAACTCTTTTCTATATCAAAAAGTAAATAAAATTTATAAGCAAGCAACATTTTGCAATTCAGAGAGGACAAGGGTCTGCATCTTTTTTTTTTTTTTTTTTTTTCTTGCGTTATGCGGGCCTCTCACTGTTGTGGCCTCTCCCATTTGCGGAGCACAGGCTCCGGACGCGCAGGCTCAGCGGCCATGGCTCACGGGCCCAGCCGCTCCGCGGCATGTGGGATCTTCCCGAAACGGGGCACGAACCCGCGTCTCCTGCATCGGCAGGTGGACTCTCAAGCACTGCGCCACCAGGGAAGCCCTGGTCTGCATCTTTTAAATAATATGAGTGCATATAAAAACAAATCACATACAATTCTAAAACCTCAATGGAATTATTCACAAAGGAAAGCTACAAGTGACTAACACAGATGCTAATAAAATGCTTTATAATGGTAATTAAAATCATAATTAAATCAATATTTCTAAACACATCAAATAATTTAGAAAGTATAAAACTTTACTGTCAGAAATGCTAGGTTGAGGGGCTTCCCTGGTGGCACAGTGGTTGAGAGTCTGCCTGCCGATGCAGCGGACACGGGTTCGTACCCGGGTCCGGGAAGATCCCACATTCCGCGGAGCAGCTGGGCCCGTGGGCCATGGCCGCTGAGCCTGTGGGTCCAGAGCCTGTGCTCCGCAACGGGAGAGGCCACAACAGTGAGAGGCCCACGTACCGCAAAAAAAAAAAAAAAAAAAAAAGAAGTGCTAGGTTGAGTGCAATAACTGATGTCTGTCAAACTGTACCTGAGATTAATAAGAAGCCATGTAAAAATTAGAGCTGATTTTTAAAAAGATGTGATTAAATAGCAAATGCTTGTCCTCAAATATAAAAATACAGTACTCCAATGGTGTTATCAAAGATGGAAGGACATTTTGCTATATTTTTATAGAGAATTTTGGAAGTATGAAAGATTTATAGACCCAGTATCAGGGAAATCTTCACTCAGAGGTCTAGGTGGAACAGAACCTGGTTTTGCAGTATTGGAGGAGAAACTAAGATATTCTAAGGGAATGAATGAATGACACTAGCCAAGGCAGTAAGACAGAAGACTTAAAGTTACAGTCAGGCTCTGGTAATATGAGCTTGGGAGCAGATTACAGAGTGACTTATAAAGTCATTTTGGAGTACGTAAATTTTACTTTAATTGATAGTACCTAGTGATTTCATTTAAGGGTGTGACATGCACAAAATAGCATACTAGTAAACCTAATATAACATCACCATGTGGTGTGGGTTTCATGGGAAAGGTTTCATCAGAAACCTAATACGGTTTAAGCAAGATGTAAGATGTGTGTATAATAATTCATTGGCATGTTAAATGTAAAGAAGTAAATGTATGAGTCAAATATTAAAAAAAATTGACAAACCTTTTCTGATTGACTAGAAACAAGGGGAAAGGGAGAGCAGACGTTAAAGAAAAATTTCAATCACATTTCAGTCCTCTCTGGCCAAAAAATTAGAGGACCATTAACTGGGATGAGGAAGCCTCAGGGGCAATTGATATTAAGTATTAAAACAACTAGTTTTGATTTTGGACTTAGTGGTAGTAGTATGCAGTAGTATGTATGCAATAGTACATATGAAGAAACACGGTAATTAAGGAAAGCTCTTTAAAAGGCTGATTGAAAAATCAGGAGGGAGCCTAAGGATATGTAAGTTCAGTATTCAGGGATTAATAATATTTAGGTCCTCCCTGAAATTTATTACTATCGATTCATCTTCCTACTCACAAACATTTCTAAGTAGGAATTGCACATAGTGTCCATTTTAGCCTTCTGAAATGGGTCAGAGAAGGAAATAATTAACTTTGACAGTATCCTGGCAGGGAATTCATACCACTATCTTTTACATAAACCCTCCCTCCCTCCCTCCCTTCCTTCCTTTCTTCCTTCCTTCCTTCCCCCCCTCTGCCTCCCTCTTTCTTTCTTTCTTCTTTCCTCTTTCTCTTTTTCTTTCTCTCTCTCTCCCTCCCTTCCTCCTTTCTTTTCATTTTTTTGTTTGTTTTTTCTTTCCTCTCTCTCTTTTCTTCCTCTCCTCTCTTCTCCTCTCTCCTTTTCTTTAGTGCTTGAGTATATGCACAGGCATGTAAAAGTGTGTGTGTGTGTGTGTGTGAGCGCGCGCGTGTGTGTGTTTTCAAAGATGCCCGAATGCTCTGGCCATTTCCTCTCTGATGGCTCAGGGAGATGGATAGTTGCCCCTGAGAGCAGCTCCAGCCCTCTGCTTCCTTGTATCACCCTATCATAAACTCCCCTGCTTCGTCACTGCAATTCAGAATGAATTATAAGATCACAATTCACCTTAACTTTGGGGAATTTATCCCTAATTTATCTAAATCCTCCCTTGAGTCACCATCATGATTTTATCAAATTGAAAAATTTAAATAAATAAACACTTAAACATAGAAAAGAGAGCCTTGGCAATGGAAATTGATTGGAATTAATCATTCTTAATAAATGACAACTGAACTGGTTTTCATGTATTTTAATCACTTCTTGAAGAAACTACCTTAAACAAATATTCAATATGCATTTGATTAAGTAGACATGAACAATTTTCTCTGTAGAAATTGGTTTATAAAATCCTTTATAGAATAGAAAATTACATTTATTTGTCATAGAAACCATAAGTTTCTTATATGAACATATGGTTCATTGTGCAAATACCTGTTTTAAAAATCTTTCCTTCTTCCTCCCTTTCCCTTCCCCTTCCTTTCCCTCCTTCCCTCCCTCCTTCCCTCCCTCCTTCCCTCCCTCCTTCCCTCCCTCCTTTCCTTCCTTCCTTCCCTCCTTCCTTCCCTCCCTCTTTCCTTCCCTCCTTCACTCCCTCCCTCCCTCCCTTCCTTCCTTCCATTCTCTTTCTGACATCTACCAGTTCTCTTAAGATTACTCCAGTTTTACTTGCACTTTGTCTGTATGTGTATTTTTTTGCAATTTTATCACGTTCTTTCATGTATCCACTACTACACTCAAGATATAGTAGTTTCATCACCAAAAAATTCCTCCTGTTTCCCTTTTATAATCACATCTACCTCCTTCTCAAACATTTCACCAAACCCTGGCAACTAATAGTCTTTTCTCCATCGCTATAATTTTTTCAGTTCAAGAATATTATATAAATGAACTCATACTATGTAATCTTTAGATATTTACTTTTTTTTTTCACTCAGCACAATTCCCTTGAGATATCTCAAAGTCCTGTCCATCAATAATTCATTCTTTTTTACTGCTGAGTAGTATACCATAGTATGTATGTGCCACAGTTTATTTATCCATTTACCTGTTGAAGGACAAGTAGGTAGTTTACTTCTTGTACTGTTATGAATAAAGCTGATAAAAATATTGGCATACATGTTTTGTGTGAATGTAAGTTTTCCATTCTCTGGAATAATTGTCCAATAGAACAACTGCTGGGTCAATTGGTAGTTGCATGTTTAATTTTACAAGAAACTATGAAATTATTTTATAGGGTGCCTATGCTATTTTTTTTTAACATCTTTATTGGAGTATAATTGCTTTACACTGGTGTGTTAGTTTCTGCTATATAACAAAGTGATTCAGTTATACATACACATATATCCACATATCTCCTCCCTCTTGCGTCTCCCTCCCACCCTCCCTATCCCACCCCTCTAGGTGGTCACAAAGCTCCTAGCTAATCACCCTGTGTTATGCGGCTGCTTCCCACTAGCTGTCTGTTAACATTTGGTAGTGTATATATGTACATGCCACTCTCTCACGTCATCCTAGCTTAACCTTCCCCCTCCCCGTGTCCTCAAGTCCATTCTCTATGTCTGTGTCTTTATACCTGTCCTGCCCCTAGGTTCTTCATAACCATTTTTTTTTTTTTTTTAGATTCCATATATCCGTGTTAGCATACGGTATTAATTTTTGTCTTTGACTTACTTCACTCTGTATGGCAGACTCTAGGTCCATCAACCTCACTACAAATAACTCAATTTCAATTCTTTTTATGGCTGAGTAATATTCCACTGTATATATGTGCCACATCTTCTTTATCCATTCACCTGTCGAGGGACACTTCAGTTGCTTCCATGTCCTGGCTATTGTAAATAGAGCTGCACTGAACATTGCGGTGCATGACTCTCTTGGAATTATGGTTTTCTCAGGGTATATGCCCAGTAGTGGGATTGCTGGGTCACATGGTAGTTCTATTTCTAGTTTTTTAAGGAACCTCCATACTGTTTTCCATAGCGGCTGTATCAATTTACATTCCCACCAACAGTGCAAGAGGGTTCCCTTTTCTCCACACCCTCTCCAGCATTTATTGTTCATAGATTTTTTTTATGATGGTCATTCTGACTGGTGTGAGGTGATACCTCTTTGTAGTTTTGATTTGCATTTCTCTAATGATTAGTGCTGTTGAGCATCCTTTCATGTGTTTGTTGGCGATCTATATATTTTCTTTGGAGAAAAGTCTGTTTAAGTCTTCTGCCCATTTTGGGATTGGGTTGTTTGTTTTTTTGATACTGAGCTGCATGAGCTGCTTGTAAATTCTGGAGATTGATCATTTGTCAGTTGCTTCATTTGCAAATATTTTCTCCCATTCTGAGGGTGGTCTTTTCATCTTGTTTATGGTTTCCTTTGCTGTGCAAAAGCTTTTAAGTTTCATTAGGTCCCATTTGTTTATTTTTGTTTTTATTTACATTTCTCAGGGGGTGGGTCAAAAGGATCTTGCTGTGATTTATGTCACAGAGTGTTCTTCCTATGTTTCCTCTAAGGGTTTGATAGTGTCTGGCCTTACATTTAGGTCTTTAATCCATTTTGAGTTTGTTTTTGTGTATGGTCCTAGCAAGTGTTCTAATTTCATTCTTTTCCATGTAGCTGTCCAGTTTACCCAGCACCACTTATTGAAGAGGCTGTCTTTTCTCCATTGTATACTTTTGCCTCCATAATCAAAGATAAGGTGACCATATGTGTGTGGGTTTATCTCTGGGCTTTCTATCCCGTTCCATTGATCTATATTTCTGTTTTTGTGCCAGTACCATACTCTCTTGATTATTGTAGCTTTGTCATATAGTCTGAAGTCAGGGAACCTGATTCCTCCAGCTCCATTTTTCTTTCTCAAGGTTGCTTTGGCTTTTCGGGTTCTTTTGCGTTTCCATACAAATTGTCAAATTTTTTGTTCTAGTTTTGTGAAAAATGCCATTGGTAGTTTGAAAGGGATTGCACTGAATCTGTAGATTGCTTTGGGTAGTATAGTCATTTTCACAATGTTGATTCTTACAAGCCAAGAGCATGGTATTTCTCTCCACATGCTTGTATCATCTTTAATTTCTTTCATCAGTGTCTTATAGATTTCTGCATGTAGTTCTTTTGTCTCCTTAGGTAGGTTTATTCCTAGGTATTTTTTTCTTCTTGTGGCAGTGGTAAATGGGAGTGTTTCCTTAATTTCTCTATTATATTTTTCATCATTACTGTATAGGAATGCACGAGGTTTCTGTGCATTCATTTTGTATCTTGCTACTTTACCAAATTCATTGATTAGCTCTAGCAGTTTTCTGGTAGCATCTTTAGGATTCTCTGTGTATAGTATCATGTCATCTGCAAACAGTGACAGCTTTACTTCTTTTCTGATCTGGATTCCTTTTATTTCTTTTTATTTTTCTGATTGCTGTGGCTAAAACTTCCAAAACTATGTTGAAAATAGTGGTGAGAGTGGACAACCTTGTCTAGTTCCTGATCTTAGAGGAAATGGTTTCAGTTTTTCACCATTGAGAATGATGTTGGCTGTGGATTTGTCATATATGGGCTTTATTATGTTGAGGTAAGTTCCCTTTATGCCTACTTTCTATAGGGTTTTTATCATAAATGGATGTTGAATTTTGTCAAAAGATTTTTCTGCATCTATTGAGATCTCATAAGTTTTTTCTCCATCAGTTTGTTAATATAGTGTATCACATTGATTGATTTGTATGTATTAAGATTCCTTGCATTCCTGGGATAAACCCCACTTGATCATGGTGTATGATCCTTTTAATGTGCTGTTGGATTCTGTTTGCTAGTATTTTGTTGAGGATTTTTGCATCTATGTTCATCAGTGATATTGGCCTGTAGTTTTCTTTCTTTGTGACATATTTGTCTGGTTCTGGTATCAGGGTGATAGTGGCCTTGTAGAATGAGTTCAGGAGTGTTCCTCCCTCTGCTATATTTTGGAAGGGTAGGTGTTATGTCTTCTCTAGATATTTCATAGAATTTGCCTGTGAAGCCATCTGGTCCCGCGCATTTGTTTGTTGGAAGATTTTTAATCACTGTCTCAATATCAGTGTTTGTGATTGGTCTGTTTTTATTTTTTGCTTCTTCCTGGTTCAATCTTGGAAGCTTGTGCTTTTCTAAGAAGTTGTCTGTTTCTTCCAGGATGTCCGTTATATTGGCATATAATTGCTTGTAGTAATCTCTCATGATCCTTTGTATTTCTACAGTGTCAGTTGTTACTCCTCCTTTTTCATTTCTAATCCTGTTGATTTGAGTGTTTTCCCTTTGTTTCTTGATGAGTCTGGCTAATGATTTATCAATTTTGTTTATCTTCTCAAAGAACTAGCTTTTAGTTTTATTGATCTTTGCTATTGTTTCCTTCATTTCTTTTTCATTTATTTCTGATCTCATCTTCATGATATCTTTCCTTCTGCTAACTTTGGGGTTTTTGTTCTTTCTCTAATTGCTTTAGGTGTAAGATTAGGTTGTT
Organism: Lipotes vexillifer; assembly: GCF_000442215.2. Taxonomy (NCBI): domain Eukaryota; kingdom Metazoa; phylum Chordata; class Mammalia; order Artiodactyla; family Lipotidae; genus Lipotes; species Lipotes vexillifer. The sequence continues at coordinate 10,789 of NW_006793673.1, read as the reverse complement.
TACTTGAGATGTTTCTTGTTTCTTGAGGTAGGATTGTATAGCTATAAACTTCCCTCTTAGAACTCCTTTTGCTGCATCCCATAGGTTTTGGGTCATGTTTTCATTGTCATTTGTTTCTAGGTATTTTTTGATTCCTTCTTTGATTTCATCAGTGATCTCTTGGTTATTAAGTAGTGTGTTGTTTAGCCTCCATGTGTTTGTATTTTTTTACATATTTTTTCCTGTAATTGATAACTAGTCTCATAATGTTGTGGTTGGAAAAGATACTTGATATGATTTCAATTTTCTTAAATTTACCAAGGCTTGATTTGTGGCCCAAGATATGATCTATCCTGGAGAATGTTCCATGACCACTTGTGAAGAAAGTGTATTCTGTTTTTTTTGAATGGAATGTCTTATAAATATCAAGTCCATCTTGTTTAATGTATCATTTAAAGCTTGTGTTTCCTTATTTATTTTCATTTTGGATGATCTGTCCACTGGTGAAAGTGGGGTCTTAAAGTCCCCTACTATGATTGTGTTACTGTCGATTTCCTGTTTTATGGCTGTTAGCATTTGCCTTATGTATTGAGGTGCTCCTATGTTGGGTGCATAAATATTTACAATTGTTATATATTGTTCTTGGATTGGTTCCTTGATCATTATGTAGTGTCCTTCTGTGTCTCATGTAAGTCTTTGTTTTAGAGTCTATTTTGTCTTATCTGAGACTTGCTACTCCAGCTTTCTTTTGATTTCCATTTGCATTGAATATCTTTTTCCATGCCCTCACTCTCAGTCTGTATGTGTCCCTAGGTCTGAAGTGGGTCTTTTGTAGATAGCATATATATGGGTCTTATTTTTGTATCCATTCAGCCAGTCGATGTCTTTTGGTTGGAACATTTAATCCATTTACATTTAAGGTAATTATCGATATGTATGTTCCTATTACCATTGTCTTAATTGTTTGGGGTTTGTTATTATAGGTCTTTTCCTTCACTTGTGTTTCCAGCCTAGAAAAGTTCCTTTCGCATTTGCTGGAAAGCTGGTTTGGTGGTACTGAATTCTCTTAGCTTTTGCTTGTCTGTAAAGGTTTTAATTTCTCCATCGAATCTGAATGAGATCCTTGCTGGGTAGAGTAATCTTGGTTTTAGGTTTTTCCCTTTCATCACTTTAAATATGTCCTGCCACTCCCTTCGGCTTGCAGAGTTTCTGCTGAAAGATCAGCCCTTATCCTTCTGGGGATTCCTTTATATGTTGTTTGTTGTTTTTCCCTTGCTGCTTTTAATATTTTCCCTTTGTGTTTAATTTTTGATAGTGTGATAATTATGTGTCTTGGCAAGTTTCTCCTTGGACTTATCCTGTATGGGACTCTGTGTGCTTCCTGGACTTGATTATCTATATCCTTTCCCATATTAGAGAAGTTTCAACTAAAATCTCTTCAAATATTTTCTCAGTCCCTTTCATTTTCTCTTCTTCTTCTGGGACTCCTATAATTCTAATGTTGGTGCATTTAATGTTGTCCTAGAGGTCTCTGAGACTGTCCTCAATTCCTTTCATTCTTTTTCCTTTATTCTGCTCTGTGGCAGTTATTTCCACTCTTTTATCTTCCAGGTCTCTTATCTGTTCTTCTGCCTTAGTTATTCTGCTATTGATTCATTCTACAGAATTTTAAATTTCATTTATTGTGTTGTGCATCTTTGCTTGTTTGCACTTTAGTTCTTCTAGGTCCTTGTTAAACATTTCTTGTATTTTCTCCATTCTGTTTCCCAGATTTTGGATCATCTTTACTATCATTTCTCTGAATTCTTTTTCAGGTAGAATGCCTATTTCCTCTTCATTTGTTTGGTCTGGTGCGTTTTCACCTTGCTCCTTCATCTGCTGTGTATTTCTCTGTCTTCTCATTTTGCTTAACTTACTGTGTTTGGGGTCTCCTTTTCGCAGGCTGTAGGTTCATAATTCCCATTGTTTTTGGTCTGGTGCAGGGGAGTGCTGCCTGTGTTTTGGTGGATGAGGCTGGATCTAGTCTTTTTGGTAGGCAGGACCGCATCCTGTGGTGTGTGTTGGCGTGTCTATGAACTTATTATGCTTTTAGGCAGCCTCTCTGCTAATGGATGGGGTTGTGTTCCTGTCTTGCTAGTTGTTTGGCATAGGGTTTCCAGAACTGTAGCTTGCTGGTCGTTTAGTGGATCTGGTTCTTGGTGTTGAGATGGGAATCTCTGGGAGATTTTCACCATTTGATATTATGTGGAGCTGGGAGGTCTCTGGTGGACTAATGTCCAGAACTCAGCTCTCCCTCCTCAGAGGCACAGGCCTGATGCACAGCCAGAGCATCAAGACCCTGTCATCCACATGGCTCAGAATAAAAGGGAGAAAAAAAGAAAGAAAGAAAGAAAAAATGAAATAAAATTAAAAAGTTATTAAAATAAAATGATTATTAAAAATAAACAAATTAAAAATTAAAAAGAAATAAAGAAGAGAGCAACCAAACCCAAAAACAAATCCACCAATGATTATAAACACTAAGAACTATACTTAAAAAAAAAACGAAAAAAATGGACAGACAGAATCCTAGGACAAATGGTACAAGCAAAGCTATACAGACAAAAATCACACACAGAAGCATACACATACACACTCACAAAAAGAGAAAAAGGAAAAAAATATATATCTTTGCTCCCAAAGTCCACTGCCTCAATTTGGGATGATTCTTTGTCTATTCAGGTATTCCACAGATGCAGGATACATGAAATTGATTGTGGAGATTTAATCCACTGCTTCTGAGGCTGCTGGGAGAAATTTCCTTTTTTCTTCTTTTGTTCACACAGCTCCTGGGGTTCAGCTTTGGATTTGGCCCCCAACTCTGTAGGTTGCCTGAGGGTATCTGTTCCAGTTCAGGCAGGACAGAGTTAAAGTAGCAGCTGATTCGGGGGCTCTGGCTCACTCAGGCCGGGGGAGGGAGGGGTATGTACGCGGGGCGAGCCTGCGTTGGCAGAGGCCGGCGTGACATTGCACCAGCCTGAGGCGCGCCGTGTGTTCCCCTGGGGAAGTTGTCCCTGGGTCACGGAACCCTGGCAGTGGCAGGCTCCACAGGCTCCACGGAGGGGGCTGTGGATAGTGACCTGTGCTTGCACACATGCTTCTTGGTGGCTGCAGCAGCAGCCTTAGCATTTCATGCCCGTTTCTGGGGTCCGAGCTGATAGCCGCAGCTCACACCCATCGCTGGAGCTCTTTTAGGCGGTGTTCTGAATCTACTCTCCGCCCACACCCCGTAACAATGGTCTCTTGCCTCTTCGGCAGGTCCAGACTTTTTACTGGACTCCCTCCCGGCCACCCGTGGCGCACTAGTCCCCTTCAGGCTGTGTTCACGCAGCCAACCCCAGTCCTCTCCCTGCGATCCGACCTCCGAAGCCGGAGCCTCAGCTCCCAGCCCCGCCCGCCCCGGCGGGTGAGCAGACAAGCCTCTAGGGCTGGTGAGCGCTGGTCGGCACCGATCCTCTGTGTGGGAATCTCTCCGCTTTGCCCCCGCCCCCCTGTTGCTGTGCTGTCCTCCGCGGCCCCGAAGCTGCCCCCTCCGCCACCTGCAGTCTCTGCCCGTGAAGGGGCTTCTAGTGTGTGGAAACCTTTCCTCCTTCACAGCTCCCTCCCACTGGTTCAGGTCCCGTCCCTATTATTTTGTCTCTGTTTATTCTTTTTTCTTTTGCCCTACCCAGGTACATGGGGAGTTTCTTGCCTTTGGGGAAGTCTGAGGTCTTCTGCCAGCATTCAGTAGGTGTTCTGTAGGAGCTGTTCCACATGTAGATGTATTTCTGACGTATTTGTGGGGAGGAAGGTGATCTCCACTTCTTACTTTTCTGCCTTCTTAAAGCTTCTCCTCTCTACATACTTTTATAATCAGTGCTGATTACCTGGTGGTGCAATCTTCCATATTTTGTTTCCTTCAGAATGTTTGGCTATTCTTGGTCCTTTTCATTTTCATTAAGTTTTAAAATCTGTTTGTACAGTTTTTACCCCCCAAAACCCCACCTACTCAAATATTTTATTGTATTTTTCTGAATAAAGACATCAATTAGACATTAATATCTTTACAATATTGAGTTTTCCAAACCATTAACATAATATATCACTCTTTTGTTTCTCTATAATTCTTTTTAATATATATTTTAATTTTCTAAGTAGAGGCCTGTCATGTATTTTGTTTGATTTATACACATGTATTATGCTTTTTGATATTTATTTTTCTAAATGATTTTGTGTATACATGCATAAATAATTTTTGTATATCAAACCTTTATCCAGTGTGTTTGCTATATTTATATACTTATTTGTATTGCTTATCAGTAGATTTTTAAATTTTCCATCTATTCTTGTATCATTTTGCAATGGCCACCAGTAATACACTGAATAAAAGAATGATGAGTATTCTCATCTGGTTTGATTTTGGGAGGGAAGTCTATACTATTTTATTATTAGGCATGTATGTTACATGCAGGTCTTTTGAAATATTTCTTACTAGATCAAAAGTGGTTCCATTTTGTTCCTAGTATTCTAAGATTTTTTTATCATAAACAGGATTTCAACTTAATCAAATTATTTTTCTACATCTGGGTAATCAAATGAATTCTTCCTATTTCAGTTACTATGTTAAAATTACATAAATGGTTTTTTTAAAGTTATACCAACCTTGCATTGCTAAAATAAATGCAACATGGTCATATATATATATATTTTTTTCATTGTATATAGTTTGGTAGTATTTGGCTTAGCATGTTTTTCCATCTATGACAAGAGAAAATATACTGGTAATTTTTTGGTAATGCCCTCATCAATTCTTGCTATCAAGACTTTGTAGTATGGTGGGACAAGATGGCAGAGTAGAAAGATGCTGGGCTTTCCTCCTCCCAAGGCCACACCAAAATTACAAGCACATATAGGCAAACTATCTCTGAGAATAACCTGAGGATTAACATAAAAGATTTTTCCACAACTAAAGATAAAAAGAAAAAGTCACATTGAGATGCGTAGGAGGGATGGAGACATGGTCTGGCTGGGACCCACAACCCAGCACTGTGACCTACAGGTGTAGGGATATCACAGCCTCAGAGGTTCTGTATCGGGATCCCCACTCTGGGGGACCTGTACCAGAAAGATGAGCCCCCATAATATCTGGCTTTGAAATCCAGTGAAGATATCCAGAAAAGGGAACCCTCATGTACCCTCGTTGGTGGGAATGTAAATTGGTGCAGCCACTATGGAAAACAGTATGGAGGTTCCTATAAAAATTAAAAATAGAATTACCATACAATCCAGAAATTCCCTTTCTGGGTGTTTACCTGTTAAAAAAAGGCTAATTTGAAAAGATATATGCACCCCTATGTTTATTGCAGCATTATTTACAATAGCCAAGATACTGAAGAAACCTCCCTATCAACAGATGAATGGATAAAGATGAGATATCTATATCTATAATCTATACCTATAAAATGGACTATTACCTAGTTGTAGAAGAGAATGAAGTCTTGCCTTCTGTAACAACATAGATGTACCTAGAGAGTATTAGGCTAAGTGAAAATATCAAGCAGAGAAAGACAAGTACCAAATGATCTCACTTATATGTGGAATGTCAAAAACAAAACAAACATAAAAACAACAAAATAGAAACAGACTTATAGATACAGAGAGCAAACTGGTGGTTGCCAGAGGGGAGGTAAGTGGGGTATTGGGTGAAATAGATGAAGGGGATTAAGAAACACAAATTTTCAGTTATAAAATTAATAAATCACAGGGATATGCTATACAGACTAAGTTGTATAATCAATAATACTTTAAGTTTTGTTTGACGGATGGTTACTAGACTTATATGTCGAATCACTATGCCATACCCTTTAACTAATATAATATTGTATATCAGCGATACTTCAGTTTTAAAAATTGTGGAATAAAACACTATAGGATTTATACAGCAATATATGATCCTTTGTTTACAAGATTTAAGGAGATTTTGGTGCTATCTCTATATTCTGGAATAGTTTACATTAGTTTGGTATAAACTTTGCCATATACATTTGGAAGAATCCAAAATTTATTTATGAATAATTAATTTAGGTAAATTTAAGAGTGTTCCATTTTCTGTATCTTCTTGTGTCAATTTTTAAATTGTGTTTGAACATAAATCGTCTTCCTCTAAATTTTCACATATCAATATATGTGTTTAGAATATTACCTTAATATTATGTTTTTAAAATGTGGGGATCTTATATCTTTATTATTTTTGTTTTTTTCTTATAAATGTAGTTTTTCTGCATTTTCTTCTTCATTCAGTCTCACCAGAGATTTTTAAGTTTTCTTAGACTTCAGAAAACCAATTTCTGTTTTTATTGATCCACAATCATTCCCCTTGGTATTTACCCAAATGAGTTGAAAATTTTTGTCCACAGAAAAACCTGCATGTGATGTTTACAGCAGTTTTATTCTTAAATGCCAGAACTTGGGAAAAAACAAGATGTCCTTCAGTAGATGAATGGACAAATTGTGGTACTTCCAGATAATAGAATAGTATTCACTGCTAATAGGAAATGAGATATCAAGCCATCAAAAAACATGGGGGAAGGTTAACTGCATATTATTAAAAGAAATAAGCTAATCTGAGAAGGCTACATAGTGTGTGATCCCACCTGACATTCTGGAAAAAGCAAAACTATGGAGACATTAAAAAGAACATTGGTTGCCAGGTGCTGGAGTAGAGAGGAATGAATATGTAGAGGCCAGAAAACTTTTACAGCAGTGAAAATACTCTGTATAATACAGTAATGATTGATACATGTCATTATACATCTGTCAAAACCCATAGAAAGTACAACATTTAGAATAAACACTTGTGTAAACTTTGGACTTTGGTACAAATATGTTTAGTTTTGTAAGAAACTCTCAAACTGTCTTTCAAAGTGGCTGTGTTTTTAGTGTTTTATATTGAATATTTCTTAATGTACTTTATATGAATTAATGTTATTTGTTTTGAAACTGAACAAAAATTACAAAATTTTTATTTTGGACTTTTTATAGCTTAAGAAGCATTACAATGTAAAAAAGATATAAAAATGACAATTTAATAGACATAGTATCTCTAAATAGATGATTTTTACATCATTTAAAAATACTGAAAGATTCAGAATTTTTAAAATAATTATTTTAAAATTAGGTAATTCCTTTTCTTTTTCTTCAATTTAGGATTTTTATATACTCTTTGTTAATGGGATATTCATTAGTCTACTTATTTGATTTCTACTGGCTTGATACCATTTTGCTAATCACTTATGAATAGGTTTTCTTATGAAATGTTTCCTTTCATGGTTTGCAAACATCTATTTCTGAAAATAATTTTTTAAAAGCAGTATTCTCTAAACAACATCTGCATCTTCAAGACTGAGTTTAAATACTAATTCTGACTAATCTTCCTAATCACATAAAAATCTCTTATGTGGACTTCCCCATTATGCCTATATTTTATTTATTTTATTTTATTTTAATTATTTATTTTTAACATCTTTATTGGGGTATAATTGCTTTACAATGGTGTGTTAGTTTCTGCTTTATAACAAAGTGAATCAGTTATACATACACATATGTTCCCATATCTCTTCCCTCTTGCATCTCCCTCCCTCCCACCCTCCCTATCCCACCCCTCCAGGCGGTCACAAAGCACTGACCCCATATCCCGGTGCCATGCGGCTGCTTCCCACTAGCTATCGACCTTATGTTTGTTAGTATATATATGTCCATGTCTCTCTCTCGCCCTATCACAGCTCACCCTTCCCCCTCCCCATATCCTCAAGTCCATTCTCCAGTAGGTCTGTGTCTTTATTCCTGTCTTACCCCTAGGTTCTTCATAACATTTTTTTCCTTAAATTCCATATATATGTGTTAGCATACAGTATTTGTCTTTCTCTTTCTGACTTACTTCACTATGTATTACGGACTCTAGGTCTATCCATGTCATTACAAATAGCTCAATTTCATTTCTTTTTATGGCTGAGTAATATTCCATTGTATATATGTGCCATATCTTCTTTATCCATTCATCCGACGATGGGCACTTAGTTTGCTTCCATCTCCGGGCTATTGTAAATAGAGCTGCAGTGAACATTTTGGTACATGACTATTTTTGAATTTTGGTTTTCTCAGGGTATATGCCCAGTAGTGGGATTGCTGGGTCATATGGTAGTTCTATTTGTAGTTTTTTAAGGAACCTCCATACTGTTCTCCATAGTGGTTGAACCAATTCACATTCCCACCAGCAGTGCAAGAGTGTTCCCTTTTCTCCACACCCTCTCCAGCATTTATTGTTTCTAGATTTTTTGATGATGGCCATTCTGACTGGTGTGAGATGATAGCTCATTGTAGTTTTGATTTGCATTTCTCTAATGATTAATGATGTTGAGCATTCTTTCATGTGTTTCTTGGCAGTCTGTATATCTTCTTTGGAGAAATGTCTGTTTAGGTCTTCTGCCCATTTTTGATTGGGTTCTTTGTTTTTCTATTATTGAGCTGCATGAGCTGCTTGTAAATTTTGGGGATTAATCCTTTGTCAGTTGATTCATTTGCAAATATTTTCTCCCATTCTGAGGGTTGTCTTTTGGTCTTGTTTATGGTTTCCTTTGCTGTGCAAAAGCTTTGAAGTTTCATTAGGTCCCATTTGTTTATTTTTGTTTTTATCTCCATTACTCTAGGAGATGGGTCAAGAAGGATCTTGCTGTGATTTATGTCATAGAGTGTTCTGCCTATGTTTTCCTCTAAGAGTTTGATAGTTTCTGGCCTTACATTTAGGTCTTTAATCCATTTTGAGCTTATTTTTGTGTATGGTGTTAGGGAGTGATCTAATCTCATACTTTTACATGTACCTGTCCAATTTTCCCAGCACCACTTATTGCCATTTATTGAAGAGGCTGTCCTTTCTCCACTGTATATTCCTGCCACCTTTATCAAAGATAAGATATCCATATGTGCGTGGGTTTATCTCTGGGCTTTCTATCCTGTTCCATTGATCTATATTTCTGTTTTTGTGCCAGTACCATACTGTATTGATTACTGTAGCTGTTTGAAGACAGGGAGCCTGATTCCTCCAGCTCCGGTTTTCGTTCTCAAGATTGCTTTGGCTATTCAGGGTCTTTTGTGTTTCCATACAAATTGTGAAATTTTTTGTTCTGGTTCTGTGAAAAATGTCAGTGGTAGTTTGATAGGGTTTGCATTGAATCTATAGATTGCTTTGTGTAGTAGAGTCATTTTCACAATGTTGATTCTTCCAATCCAAGAACATGGTATATCTCTCCATCTATTTGTATCATTTTTAATTTCTTTCATCAGTGTTTTATAAATTTCTGCATATTGGTCTTTTGTCTCCTTAGGTAGGTTTATTCCTAGATATTTTATTCTTTTTGTTGCAGTGGTAAATGGGAGTGTTTTCTTGATTTCACTTTCAGATTTTTCATCACTAGTATATAGGAATGCCAGAGATTTCTGTGCATTAATTTTGTATCCTGCTACTTTACCAAATTCATTGATTAGCTCTAGGAGTTTTCTGGTAGCGTCTTTAGGATTCTCTATGTATAGTATCATGTCACCTGCAAACAGTGACAGCTTTACTTCTTCGTTTCCAATTTGGATTCCTTTTATTTCCTTTTCTTCTCTGATTGCTGTGGCTAAAACTTCCAAAACTATGTTGAATAAGAGTGGTGAGAGTGGGCAACCTTGTCTTGTTCCTGATCTTAGTGGAAATGCTTTCAGTCTTTCACCATTGAGGATGATGTTGGCTGTGGGCTTGTCATATATGGCCTTTATTATGTTGAGGAAAGTTCCCTCTATGCCTACTTTCTGCAGGGTTTTTATCACAAATGGGTGTTGGATATTGTCAAAAGCTTTCCCTGCATCTATTGGGATGATCATATGATTTTTCTCCTTCAATTTGTTAATATGGTTTATCACATTGACAGATTTGCGTATATTGAAGAATCCCTGCATTCCTGGAATAAACCCCACTTGATCATGGTGTATGATCCTTTTAATGTGTTGTTGGATTCTGTTTGCTAGTATTTTGTTGAGGATTTTTGCATCTATGTTCATCAGTGATATTGGCCTGTAGTTTTCTTTCTTTGTGACATCCTTGTCTGGTTTTGGTATCAAGGTGATGGTGGCCTCGTAGAATGAGTTTGGTAGTGTTCCTCCCTCTGCTATATTTTGGAAGAGTTTGAGAAGGATAGGTGTTAGCTCTTCTCTAAATGTTTGATAGAATTCACCTGTGAATCCATCTGGTCCTGGGCTTTCGTTTGTTGGAAGATTTTTAATCACAGTTTCAATTTCAGTGTTTGTGATTGGTCTGTTCATACTTTCTATTTCTTCCTGATTCAGTCTTGGTAGTTTGTGCATTTCTAAGAATTTGTCCATTTCTTCCAGATTGTCCATTTTATTGGCATAGCGTTGCTTGTAGTAATCTCATGATCTTTTGTATTTCTGCAGTGTCAGTTGTTACTTCTCCTTTTTCATTTCTAATTCTATTGATTCGAGTCTTCTCCCTTTTTTTCTTGATGAGTCTGGCTAATGGTTTATCTATTTTGTTTATCTTCTCAAAGAACCAGCTTTTAGTTTTATTGATCTTTGCTATCGTTTCCTTCATTTCTTTTTCATTTATTTCTGATCTGATTTTTATGATTTCTTTCCTTCTGCTAACGTTGCGGTTTTTTTGTTCTTCTTTCTCTAGTTGCTTGAGGTGCAAGGTGAGGTTGTTTATTCGAGATGTTTCCTGCTTCTTAAGGTGGGCTTG
>NW_006793672.1:0-664 GCF_000442215.2 Lipotes vexillifer | reverse complement strand
GGTGGGTGGGTGGGGGAGGGATGGATTGGGAGTTTGGGGTTAGTAGATGCAAAGTATTACACATAGGATGGATAAACACAAAGTCCTACTGTAGAGCACAGGGAACTGTATTCAATATCCTGGGATAAACCATCATGGAAAAGAATGTGTATATATGTATGTAACTGAGTCACTTTGCTCCACAGCAGAAATTCACACAACATTGTAAATCAGCAATACTGCAATTAAAAGATAAAAGGGGAGCAGTTTCAATGTCCACCGTTAGGGAAGCATTAAATAAACGATACAAGGAAATACTAGAGAATTACTAAAAGCCATGTCTTTAACATGGGACCGGGGGAAACTGCATATTCAGTATAACCCCACTTTTGTGAATAACAGAAGAAATGCTGGGAGAAAAATAATTTTAAAAGGCTGGAATAAAAGACATTGAAATACCTCAGGTTTTATATTTGAGGAGTGAACTAGAGGTAATTTTAATTTTCATCATTATATTTTTTATGTATTTTCACAAGATTTCCATGTTGTTAATGTATAATTAATAGTTTAAAAGTGTTATTTAACGAATCTGAGCACCTGCTAAATAAGTCCAATAGCGAGAAGCACTTTTATGGACAAAAAGCGAAATCTGACGTGTTCTTATTCTAAAGAGCTTAGTGTCTAA
>NW_006793671.1:0-801 GCF_000442215.2 Lipotes vexillifer | reverse complement strand
CTTTAAATGCAATTCCAAACCACCTCCTGAAATCGGTATCCTGCAATTCTGCCTCACTTTCAACTTCTCTTCGCAGCCTAACTTCATTATATTATTGGACGAAAGCTGTCATCTATAACTCTGCTGGTTTGTGAAATACAGTGGCCCTGAGCCCCTTTCCTCCCCTCGATTTCCTGTGAGCTGGCCGCCATCCCGCAGGATTGCTTCAGAGCCTAGTCTGGTTCAGGCCCGGCATGCTGAGGCTTTGGTTCATTCTTCTTGCTGGTGGGAAATTAGAGTTCAATGTGCTCGTCCAAACACCTAAAGCTAGTCTCTCGTTGGTTCTCCCCATTCCTGTCGATCTTACGCAGAAATCGCAAAGTGTGCCAAACAGGGCGTTGAAGGCACTGACTCTGCAAGTGTGAGGAGGGTCAGGAAAGCGTCTTGAACGGCCAACACGTGTTCCAGGGCACATAAACTGAGATGCATTTTAGGAACGTTGCCCGCTCACACGGTGGACCATACTCTGGGTTTCCCATGAATGTTTTAACGGAAGGAAGAATCCATTCAACCTGGGGAGTTGGGCCCCATGGAATGGATACCATGCAGTATGACTTCAAAGGCTTTGCCTTTGCTTACCAAACCTCACCAATCCTGTCAGCCCCTAGTGTCCAGCCTTATGTCTCACACAGCTGTGGGTATAGATGTGGTAAATCCAGGTTTCATCCCGAGCCGCGAATTAATTAAGTAAGAATGTCCCTCTATTTAACTGTCATTGTGTTTTGGTTTTGAAATTTATTTTTATAATGGGATTTGGCTGAT
>NW_006793669.1:0-2488 GCF_000442215.2 Lipotes vexillifer | reverse complement strand
GCCGCGGAGTGGCTGGGCCCGTGAGCCATGGCCGCCGAGCCTGCGCGTCCGGAGCCTGTGCTCTGCAACTGGAGAGGCCACAACAGTGAGAGGCCCGCATGCCGCAAAAAAAAATAAATAAATAAATAAATAAATAAAAATACAGATAACCAGAACACATCTAGGCAAATTTTGATTTAGCGCATGTGGAATAAAGCCTGTGCATCTGTGTTTCTAACAAGATATCTCCCCAGTCATTCTAAATTACATCAAATATTAAGAACAATTTTACCTCACCATGCAGTAGCTGCCTACTTTGACTCATTTAAATTATCTTGAGCTACTTCATTATTTTGTACGTGATATAAAAATAAATCCAGCCTTTCTCTACTCACCACCAAAGGCTTCCCATTTCATAGGGCAGTCCATGCTTGGTTCCAGAAAGGGAACTAGGACAGGAAAGACGCTATGGTAATTGAACAAGAATCAGAAGTCTAGACTGGCGGTCACTGATCAAGTGTAAATTAATCCTAGGGTGAATATTAGCTTCCCATGCTTTCTAATTGTAGAAGGAAGAAATGAAGAGGGCAGAAAACTGAAAATTTTAGGATGTCAGTTCTTGGAGAAGGGAAGGGAAAGGAAGGAGGTGGAGAAAGAAAGGCCAGAGAGAACTGGGAGCAAAGTAAAAATCACCAGGAAAATATATGGAGAACAGACTGCCTTTTCATGACGTGCTCTAACCTGCCACCATGTTATCTTTTGATCTGTTACTTTACTCTTAGTCTAATGCTGTTTTCTTTTGATCTGATATAGGACATGCTAGGAGATTTGTTTACTCCCATAGAGACACCAGAAGCTCAAAACAGAGGCTTTCTCAAAGGACTGTTTGGTGGAAGTGGACAAACATTTGACAGAGAAGAGCTCTGTGAGTAACAGAAGACCTGTTTCTAGACTAGCGTTTTGCTTCTATACCATGAAAACTATTTGTTTACCAAACATGAATAAAATTGGTCACTTTATATTAGATGCAATTCTAATAGTACATGCAATTCATAGTACATGCAATTCATACAAAAAATGAGTAAGCTAATAAATGTGTCATTTGCAGGTAGATCATACCTGCAAGGCAGGGTGAAGACATTTGGTTACTAAAATCTGAAAAAGTTTTTGAATCTGCCTGCCTTTACTTCTAGGAAACAGATTCTTTATTCAGAATTCAAGGCTTACCAATGGTACAGAATAAATTACTTTAAAAAATCTACCTGCGAAACTCTGATGAACAATAATCAAAATGCAGTAGAAAGATACTAGGGAACATTTTCAGAGATAAATTAAGAATACATTTTCCAGAATATCTCACCCACCATTTGGTCTTACAGATCAAAACTCCTTTTTTCTTGAATTTTTAACTATGCAAAAGATCTAGGTGCCTCCATACAATGGAATAGTATTCAGCCATAAAAGGGAATGACGTTTGATACATACTACAACATGGATGAACCTTGAAAACATCATGCTAAATTAAAGAAGGAAGACAAAAATGGCCACATATTTTATGATTCCTTTTATACAAAATGTTCTGAATAGACAAATCCATAGAGACAGAAAGTAAATTAATAGTTGCCAGGGACTGAGGCAAGGAAGGACTAGAAAGGGACTGCTAATAGGTACAGAGTTTTCTTTTTGGGGTGATGAAAATGTTCTAAAATTAGACAGTGGTGATAGTTGCACAAATCTGTGAATATGCTAAAAACCACTGAATTGTACACTTAAGAAGGGTGAGTTTTGGGAATCCCCTGGCAGTCCAGTGGTTAGGATTTGGAGCTTTCACTGCTGGGGCCAGGAGTTCGATCCCTGTTCTGGAAACCAAGATCCCACAAGCTGTGCAGCATGGCCAAAAATTTTTTTACAAAAAGGGGTGGTGGTGAATTTTATGATATGTGAATTTTATCTCAATAAGCCTCTTATTTTTAAAAAAATTGATCTAGATTCCATTCCTAATGTTATATCTTTGGGAATTCTCACTAAATTTTTACTAAGATAGCTGTTTTTCAATATTTAAAAGTTACTTCATTAAAATTAAGTGAAAATGCGCTTTGTAAATGATGGGGAAATTTTTAGTCTTTTATAAAGTAATAAAGTTCCTACAAATGTTTATTAATGCCCATCATGCATACACCCCATTCTCTAGTATTTACATACACACACACACAGATTTTTGAAAACGACAACTGAGGCCTACAAAGACTGACAGCAAGATGAATACAGAAGATTGGAATGCCAACTTGGGCAGAAATTTAAATAAATGATCAGGCCTGAGATTGGAACAGACACTAATATGGGTTAAATATGAGGTCACAATAAAATTGTGAGCATCCCAATTCAGCAATGTCAAGAAATGCAATTGGGCTTCCCTGGTGGCGCAGTGGTTGAGAGTCTGCCTGCTGGTGCAGGGGACATGGGTTCGTGCCCCGGTCCGGGGGGATCCCACATGCCGCGGAGCGGCTGG
>NW_006793667.1:0-729 GCF_000442215.2 Lipotes vexillifer | reverse complement strand
TTCCCGCACAGAGGATCGGTGCCGACCAGCACTCGCCAGCCCGAGAGGCTTGTCTGCTCACCCACCAGGGCGGGCGGGGGCTGGGAGCTGAGGCTCGGGCTTCAGAGTTCAGATCCCAGGGAGAGGACTGGGGTTGGCGGCATGAACACAGCCTGAAGCGGGTAGTGCGCCACAGCTAGCAGGGAAGGAGTCCGGAAAAAGTCTGGACCTGCCTAAGAGGCAAGAGACCATTGTTTCGGGGTGCATGATGAGACAGGATTCAGAGCACCGCCTAAATGAGCTCCAGAAAGGGGCACGAGAGGCGGCTATCAGCGTGGACACAAGAGACGGGCATGAGACACTAAGGCTGCTGCTGCAGCCACCAAGAAGTCTGTGTTCAAGCACAGGTCACTCTCCACACCTCCCCTCCTGAGAGCCTGTGCAGCCCGCCACTGCCAGGGTACCGAGATCCAGGGAAAACTTCCCTGGGAGAACACACGGCACACTTCAGGCTGTTGCAACGTCATGCCAGCTTCTGCCGCCGCAGGCTCGCCCTTCCTTCCATACCTCTTCCTCCCCCCGGCTTGAGTGAGCCAGATCCCCTAAGCAGCTGCTCCTTTAACCCAGTCCAGTCTGGGCAAAGAACAGATGCCCTCAGGCGACCTATACTCAGAGGCAGGGCCAAATCCAAAGCTGAAACCCAGGAGCTGTGCAAACAAAGAAGAGAAAGGGAAATCTCTCCCAGCAGCC
>NW_006793666.1:0-410 GCF_000442215.2 Lipotes vexillifer | reverse complement strand
AATAGTAATAATTCTATGTGTGGGGGCTTTGGGGATACTTCAAATTGATTCTGCTCCCTCAAATGTTGCTGCTAGATTGGTGGCTTTCCAGCTATAGTAGTTGTAAGGTGGGTCCATTTTCAGGACTACCACAGAGTTAAGGACAGGGGGATAGAGCAGGTTAAAGCCCCACAAGGTTTGCTCTTCATTTCAAGATTCAACCATTGTTCTTGGATAATCATTCCCTGAATTGTTGCAAATCATTGGCTAATTTTCAGGGTTCTGAAAATATTGATTTTGACAGTTTTTGCCAGTGTTCTCATTACTTCTATGGAGGAGTATATATTTGGAGGCCCTTACTTGACATACCTTTCATTAGTCAATATATACAAGAGTGTGTCCCCTGCCAGTGAAGATGATATAGGTAACAG
>NW_006793664.1:3139366-3145126 GCF_000442215.2 Lipotes vexillifer | reverse complement strand
TCTTGCTGTGATTTATGTCATAGAGTGTTCTGCCTATGTTTTCCTCTAAGAGTTTCATAGTCTTGTCACATAATTTTTTGATCAATCTGGAACTGATTTTTAGCTAACTTCTAAAACCAGTCCACTGATCAACAATTTCATTTCTGTCATACTTTAATATTTCTATATATATATGGTTTCTTCTGGATTCTTTGTTCATTGCTTTCATCTATCTGCCTTTTTCTGCATCAATATCCACTATATTAATAATAATAGCCTTTTAATAAGAATTATATTTGGTAGGGCAGGTATTCCTGACCCAATCTTCTGCTGCAGGTGTGATTGATCATTATGGCCCTTTGCTCCTCACATATACATATGGTTAAATCATATTGGTTCCATGAAAAGCTGTTTTGAAAATTTTACTGGCAATACCAAGAACCTCTGGATCAATTTGGGAGGAAACTGACAAATTTGTGATACTGAGCTCTCCCTATCAATGTACATGGTCTGACTTTCCATTTATTTAGGTCTTCTTTGATGTCTTTTAGCTAATGTCATACTATTCTTTATAAGAGACTGGTACATTGCTTTTAGTTTTATTCCTATGATACATTTTTCCTGCCCTTGTATGTAGTATCTTTTATTTAGCAATTCTAAACATTATTTGCTAGTATATAAAAATAAAATTGACTTTAGTACCTTGACTATTCTACTTAGCCACGCTATTCAATCACCTTATTAATCTCAGTGGTTTGTGGATTACTTTGGGTTTTCTCTTTCCTTTAAGATAAGGATGGTGTAGTAGTGCACACTAGAAAAGGCTGGGAGAAATGAACATTCACTTTAGATCTGAGATGTATGTGATAAGCTGTATAACACTGATATAGAGAAAAATGTGAACAATGCATAAGCCACCCAGGCACCCTCAAATTAGGAAGTTTCTGAAGAGCTTGTGTAGAAGACGTCTGGGTGAATTTCTTTTTAGTTGTCTATTCATTGTTCAAGTTTGAATCAAACTATTCAAGAGCTTCCTCCATAGGTTTGTTACTCTCTGCCATCTTTTTTTCAAAAATTAATTGTTGACTAATTCAGTAAAAACGTATTTTTTACCTTTTAAAGAGTATATTAGGGCTTCCCTGGTGGCATAGTGGTTGAGAGTCCGCCTGCCGATTCAGGGGACACGGGTTCGTGCCCCGGTCTGGGAAGATCCCATATGCCGTGGAGCGGCTCGGTCCGTGAGCCATGGCTGCTGAGCCTGCATGTCCAGAGCCTGTACTCCGCAACGGGAGAGGCCACAACAGTGAGAGGCCCGGGTACCGTAAAAAAAAAAAGAGTGTATTAAATGCAGTAGTACATGGAACAAATGTTATAAAGTAGACAAAATGATAGCACTTTAGATGAATACAAAGTGTTTTGAAAACATCCCTATGTCAAGTTCAATTTTTTGCAACAATTACTCATTGAGGGCCTTCTACAGGCAAAACCTTGACCCATTAAGAAAAGTATTTGGTTATCCCATGCTAGGAAAAATTAAGAAGATAGTAAATTTAACTAATATAAGCCATCAATCTTAGAAACAGAAATAACCCTCACCCCCATCTTTACTCTGTAATAGGTTTATCACTCTGATTTATTGGATAATTGCCTAATCTCTCTTGCATATGTAGACAAGAATTCATCAACCTGAGGTACTTAAATGTATTCATCGTTGAAAGAATACTTCAACTAGCTAGCCATTACGTCCTAATTGATTAGCTATGGTCATCACTCAACACTTTCCAGGGAAAAGTCATACAAAGGAAATGCTTATGAGAATTCTTTTTCTGACTCAATGAAAATTCTAATATTTTTCAATTCATGTCTAAAACATGGAAATACTATGGTAATGTTTAGCCTACCTCAACTCAAATAGTTCTAGGGATATAATTCCTGGCTCTACCTCTTATGAGAAGCAAATCCTTGTAAGCATAAGAAATTCCTGAACATGTCATAGATTTTCAGTAATTGTTATCTTCACCCTTGCCTTCTCCTTTCCTCCCTGTGGTGGGTTTGGGAGGGGTGGGGAGGTTATATCTTTTAGAGGAGATAACACTTTGAAGACTCAGTTAGATTTAGGTATTTAAAAGATTTAAAATATTAAATGTTCTTCCACTTAGTTCTTTATTTGAGCTACTCAAGTCTTCTAGACTTGTTACAACTGCTAGTAATACAGAAATATATTTATTTATAATCAATGCAAACAATACTGAAGTATATTTGGTAAAAATGCAAACCCTCCACTGTTGCCACCAATCTTTTTTCCCTCCCCAGAAGGAATGAAAACAGTATACTTTGTAACTTTAGAATGTTTTTCTATGCATTTACATAGATACATTCATAAATGGATAAAAGGTTAGAACATTTAGGACAAACAGTTTTGTTGTTTTAATACAAATGGAATCATATAAATATTTCTGCAAAATTATTTTCTCATAATAACATGTCTTAAAGATGTTTCCATGTTTATATTTTCAGGTCTTTACCATTGAACTGCCACAGAGTAGCTTTTTATATAGTTTGGGATATTATCTAGCCATTCACTTACTGGTGAAAATTTATAATATTTACATCTATCTGTGTATATATTTTATTTTATATTAAAAAAATTTTTATTAGAGTATAGCTGATTTACAATATTGTGTTAGTTTCAGGTGTACAGCAAAGTGATTCAGTTATATATATACATATATCCACCTTTTTTTTAGATTCTTTTCCCATATAGGTCATTACAGAATATTGAGCAGAGTTCCCTGTGCTATACAGTAGGTCCTTATTAGTTATCTATTTTATATATAGTAGTGTGTATGTATGTATTTTACATCTTCCTGGTGTGAATATCCTTATACATGCCTCCTTTTACAGGAGTGAACAGTATGTACTAAAGATACTTGGACATTACATTTTCCCAAAAGGGGGGAAGAAAACCCTACCAAGTCCTCCCCACCTACACATTCTTACATTGGCAGGACCAGAGACTCAGGGACCTAGAAATTATGTACCTCTTCCCTCAACGTACAGAACATATCCAGAAGATTCCTTTAAATTCAGTTATGTGTTTTTCAATATGTCCCCCTAGTAAATTCTCATGGCCATGTACTCTGTCTCTTCCCATATCAATTACCTCTGTCAGATTCTGTAAGATTTGTTCTCTAGATTAGCTATGATTTCTAGTATCCCAGCATTGCTTAATGTGTCATACAATCAATGATGTAGCTGGCAGGAAAAAAATTGCTTAAATTTGGCCAAATGCAGGTTAGCTGAAACCCAGCTATTCAACTCCAGCAGTTTGTTCAAAAATTAATATGTATGAGAACCGTTAAAAATGAATATATATAGGACCTGGTTTTTCAAGTATTCTTTTGTTAAATATTGTGCAACCACCTATTATCCTTTTAAATATTTGTACGGACCATTTTCTAAAATGCAGTGTGTATTATATAATATATAAATATTTATATTTTGTTAGTAGAAATGATATAGCATTAATTTTTAACTTACCATAATTTATTTAGGCTACTTTGTTTCATGTTGTGGAAAGTTTAAATTTTTGCTATATGTTAGAGTTTTCTAAGTAAAATCTTTCTCTAATTTTGCAATACCAATTTTCAGGCATTATCTGCTTATTTCCCTATTTTTTACCTGTATTTCTAATCCAGTCTTAGATAACTATGTCCACTCTTTCAGTTTTCATAGAGAAACATCAAACAAAAGTGCCTTAGTTTAAAAAAAAATACCTGCTTAATTTTTTCCCTTGCACAAAAAGTGAAACATAGATAAGCAGAATAGGCATAACTGTCTTTAAATTGTTATTTTTAAAGTAGAAAAATCCCATCCTTCAAGTTTCAGTTCTTTTTTTTAAAATTAATTAATTTTTTGAATTTAATTTATTTTTTTATACAGCAGGCTCTTATTAGTTATCCATTTTATCCATGTTAGTGTATATATGTCAATCCCAATCTCCCAATTCATCACACCACCCACCCCCACTTCCCCCCTTTGGTGTCCATACATTTGTGCCCTACATCCGTGTCTCTATTTCTGCCTTGCAAGCCAGTTCAACTGTATCATTTTTCTAGATTCCACATATATGCATTAATATACAATATTTGTTTTTCTCTTTCTAACTTACTTCACTCTGTATGACAGTCTCTAGGTCCATCCATATCTCTACAAATGACCCAATTTCATTCCGTTTTTTGGCTGAGTAATATTCCACTGTATATATGTACCACATCTTCTTTTTTTTAATTAATTAATTAATTTATTTATTTATTTATGGCTGCGTTGGATCTTCGTTGTTGCACACAGGCTTTCTCTAGTTGTGGCTAGCAGGGGCTACTCTTTGTTGCGGCGCACGGGCTTCTCATTGCGCTGGCTTCTCTTGTTGCAGAGCAAGGGTTCTAGGCACGCAGGCTTCAGTAGTTGTGATGCACGGGGTTAGTTGCTCTGCGGCATGTGGGATCTTCCCGGACCAGGGCTCGAACCCATGTCCCCTGCATTGGCAGGCGGATTCTTAACCACTGTGCCACCAGGGAAGTCCCTTCAATTCTTTTTTAATTAATGACTCATTATTAGCTTTTTTTCTATTTTTCCATATTTTAACAGAAATGTATGCTTTATTTTAGAAATAGAAAAATGTAATTTTTTTATTTTGAAAATATAATTTTTTAATATTTTAAAATAGAAAAATACAAAAAGGAGCACAAAAAACCCTAGAATTTTACCTATCCAAAATATCTATTAACATTTCATTATCTGTACAGATTCTTTTCTAAAATACAAAGTGTGTTTATTATATATTATATAAATATTTGTGTCTTACTTTTCAGCAGAAATGGGATCATTCCATTATTTTGTAACCTATAGTTATTTAGGCAATTTACTGAATTTATTTTATTCTAACATCTTCTTATCTTAAACAGAGTGTGCAGGAATAATTTTAATATGATTTAGAAATGTAAAAGCAAAAAGACAGAGAATAAGGAGAATTGGTTAAACATAAAAAAAAAGTGACTGAAATGATGTTAAATATTAAAAAGCAGAAAAGCATAAAAATGCCTATAAACTGGAAAAGAATATGTAATGATGTATGAAGGTCTGCAAAGTGCCCCATGGTATAGCAAAAATAACTAAGACAAAAAAAAGCAGTGTCCAGGAATTTTCATTTAAACCCCATCATCATTTCAACCAAAATGACCTGCTGACCAACTTGCTTTTAACTAAATTGCTTTCAATGAAATTATGTTCTATAAAATTGCATTTGTCCACATTGCTTTTTCTAAGTTTTTTTTTAATGGTCAAATTATATCTTGCTATTAGGACAGAATTAGGAATCTGGAAGCCATTTTTGTCCCATGCTTAGTTCTTTCCTCTGCACCTCCATCCCCCCATCATCTTTATCCTCAAATTTCATCATGGATCAGTTTCCATGCCAGAACCATGAGATTCTTCCTGTGAATGTAAACGTTGTTTGGAAGATGACTTTCTTCATACCATACCTTCAGAAATACTCTGGAGTTATGGCTTTTTAACCATAGAATATCTAACTTTAACTCTCCTAGTTTTAGGATGTTCCCTTCAGTCCTTTCTCAAACTAAATTTCATGTATCATGTTTTTACCTCTCCTTGTAAGATGAAGACTAAGCATTTTAAGTGAACTCTTGAATTGGTGCTATATACCCAATGAACAATTCAACTAAATCAACTAGGCTACTCTATTGCTCATTGCAAAATGTTTAT
>NW_006793664.1:3127845-3139356 GCF_000442215.2 Lipotes vexillifer | reverse complement strand
CTCTTTCCATATATACCGAGAACACTCTATTTCTCCCATCTTATGGCTTCATCCTCAAATTCCCAAAGCTATCTATGTTAGTTCCATAATAGCAATGCAATAGAAAAAAAACCCAAATTATCAATATGCCTGTATTTGCAGCCCTTCTCACCTGAATTCCAAAGATTCTTGTTTAAAAGGCAATCTACTGACCTCTTCCCTGTAGCCCCAAGTCCAAACAGCAAGCTGTCTGTGAGACTGTGCTTTCCCAGTAGCTGTACCTAGAGTAAAGGAAGGGTAGAGGGTTTGGTAAGAGTGAGATGTGGTGGACAAGGTGCATGAGAGTGTGTTGAATGAGGGTTAAGAGGTAGGGAGGAGCTAGTGAAATAGAGGAGTGGAGTGGCATGAAGGAACAGGAAAGTTTTACTTTTGCTTTGTGTGTGTGTGGTTTTCATAAATGTATAATATCAAAAGAGGAAATTATGTTTGAAAGCATTTATGGTAAACTTCCTGTGTCACGGGTAGAGTAAAATGCCTGGCTGGACTTGTTAAGAAGGTGAAAAGCAAAAGTGATGCCTCAAAGTTTCTGGAGTGAGTTGCGGGCCTCTCACTGCCGTGGCCCCTCCCGTTGCGGAGCACAGGCTCCGGACGCGCAGGCTCAGCGGCCATGGCTCACGGGCCCAGCCGCTCCGCGGCATGTGGGATCTTCCCGGGCCCGGGCACGAACCCGTGTTCCCTGCATCGGCAGGCGGGCTCTCAACCACTGCACCACCAGGGAAGCCCTGTGTTTCCTTTTAACATGATTTTTGCAGAGACTGGATCATGTGGAGACATAGCTTATAAATATGATCACCTGGTCAAGAACTGAATAAGTTGTCCTGACCACTTCACACAGGTAAAACTAGAATACAAAACATCCTCCGCTTGATGACAAGCTCCCAGGGAACACTCTAATACCAAGGGGCAAGTCTGGCTCCCTTGCCATCATTTTTACTTCATCCATCTAACAGAAATTGCACAAAAATCACCAACTACATTCCATCTCAAATTTCTCTCAACTCTATAATGAACCTGTATCCTATTTTGCATTAATCCCTTTCAGCCTAACCACATCACACTCAGCACCTCACCTGAGAATGTAACACAAATCTGTCATCTGAGCAATACTGAAATCTTGCTGTAACACAACTAGCTGCAGTGTTTAGGAAATTGCATTGTTTTGGAGAGAAAACCTGAGAAATCATGATCCATCTACAAATCCCTCTATACCTTACGGCATCCTTTTATCACTACCATGCCAAGAGGACCAGAACTCACACTGGCAGTAACAGGAAGGAAATAACACTGGAGATATATCGGATGTTGGGTTCAAGTGCTATGACAATGGCAGCGAGATTTTGCACATAATTTCGAAAGAAACCCTACCATAGTACAATATAAGGCTATCCTCAAGAATTCATCTGGACCTACTTTGTAACCTCCCTGTGTCTCTCACTTTCCTTGCCACTTTTGTCTGTTATTATTCCTCAGAAGCATATCTTTATGTTTTCCCTTATTTGAGTTGCAATACCCTGTCTTATGAAGGTTGTCTTGGTCCTTAAGTTCATGCTTCCCCTAAATCTACCTATTCACTCTTTACTGTTACATTCCTGGCACCTAGGACAATGTTGGTACATAGTACATGTGCCCATTTGATGGTGCCTATATCCTATGTGTTCTTTACTCCTGTTTCAGTTCCAAAAGCTAAAACTGTGCCCCCTAATGTAGCATAAATGATCTGCACTAACTTTAATCATCAAAGGAAAACTATTCATCAAAGTTCATAATAGTTAAGTTAAAGATAGGAGAAAGTGCAGAAAAATCCTCTGTGAAGAAAAATAAGGACCAAATGATGTTTTGCAATTGTTTACAATGCTCTCTAGGAGCTGAAGTTTGTGAAAAAAACATAACTAGTGGTTTCTAAGAAGGTGGTTACCTTTGTCAGGGTGGTCAGGAAAGGCCCCTGTGAGGATATTTTAGTAAGAGAACCAAATAACGAGAAGCAGAGAACCATGTACAAACTTCAGAGAAGATCATTCCAGGCACGAAACAGAGCAAGTTCAAAGGCCCTGAAGCAGGGGTGAGCTCAGCATGTTCTAGTGATAGGACCAGCAAATGAAGTGATGGTAAGAGGTACTACCCAAATTAAAGAACATTAAAAAAACAATTAATATTTAAGGATGAGATATGTTATTTTTTCACATCAATAACCTGGAAATTGTGAGATATCCTGTCCAGAGATTTGAAATAAAGAAATTAGTTCCTTCACCCACAGTAATATACAAGGAAACATTTACTAGGCATATGTTATATGTTTCCTTAATTTACAATTTTTAATAAATTTTATTGAAGAATAGCATACTTATATAGAAGTGCCCAAAGCCTAAGAGCAATCAGTACACATATTCATTTAACAATTGTAATTATGTACCTGGCCATGTTCTAAGCACTGGATACAGGGGTGAAATGAAAGAGATCACACATCTTTCATGCAGCACTTATCTGAAAGGCAGGAGATAGAAAATAGATACATAAACAAACATAAATAAAATCATTTCTCATGTTGGTCACTGCTATGATGTGAGTATAGCCGGGTAACTATACAGTAACAACTCACTATATTTGGCCTTACTGACATTAGAATAGAAAAAGAAAACTTCTACAACCTTGGTTTTCATTTTTAGTATATATAAGTATCACCTGGGGAACTTGTTAGGCATTCTACCCAAGGCTCCACCACAGAAACTAATTCAATAAGTTTGTTGGGGTTGGATATCTGCATTTTAATTAATATCTACGGAACCTTAAGCAGCTGAATGCATAGGGAAAAACTTTTTAAAAGAATGATCTAGGGGCTTCCCTGGTGACACAGTGGTTGAGAGTCTGCCTGCCGATGCAGGGGACACGGGTTCGTGACCTGGTCCAGGAAGATCCCACATGCCGCGGAGCGGCTGGGCCCGTGAGCCATGGCCGCTGAGCCTGCGCGTCCGGAGCCTGTGCTCCGCAACGGGAGAGGCTACAACAGTGAGAGGCCCGCGTACCGCAAAAAAAAAGAAACACAGCCAATGAATGTTTAAGGATATAAAAATGGAAATAATTGTTGTAAATAGTAATGACACGTGTAAATGACAAAATATGACACTATGATAAAATTTTGATCTCAAATACAAACACTCACACACACAAATATATAAAGTTGCCAGCCACAGTCTGCTAAATAAGTGCTTATTATAATTTTAAAAAAGCTTACCCATAATAATAGAAATCACAAACCATATTTAAAAAATACATAGAAACACAAATAAAAGCAATTTTGTTACCATTACATATTGCAGTTAAGACTTCAAAAATAAATTTCAGCAATACACAATGCTATCTCAACTTATGGCAGTGTGTACTGGCTCATTCCTTCTTCAGTGCAATCTGGTTAGGTGCAAAAATACTTTTGAGAATCAGACTACATGAGTAATATTATAATAAATAATATATTAAAAGGCTCTAGAATTATATTGTTACATGGAAATATAAATATTCTATAAATTGCAGAAGTCAAAATGAGTATATGTTTCAACAAATTATGTGTGTAAAAGTATATGCATAAATATTAACAAGAACTGAAATAGAAATTTATAGGATGCAAAATATTTTTGCTTTTCATGTTCACTGGTGTTTTGTTTTTCTAAAAGTTTCTGAATTATCTTAGGCAATAGATAATTAAAATTCTTCTTATCAGTAGAAAAGAAGCCTTATCTCATGTGAGGAAATGTTAATTTGTTTCTTTCCGTTAATGAGCCCAGAATCAGTGTCCTGTGACAGTCATTTTTTCATTTCTCTCTGGGTGATGCAACCTTCAGAATAACATTTACTTTTCGTCTTCCTGGAATCTCAGTCTAAAAACCTAAGGAAATAAGATCACATTTCAGCATTTCCCTCACTAAAGATTTTTATTAGTCAAGAGAATTGCTGTTCTCAAAACAACAAATGACACTCAATATGGAAAATCGTCCATCATTTTCCAGATTTGGGAGTCACACCTTGCTAGCTTCACCAGATGCTGTGCCCTTGCCTCTACTGGACTTAGATTCGCATCCACTTACCTGTGATGACTCTTATGTTTCCAAAGCATAGGATAAAGGGTATGCCCTCAACAAATACAACTATTTGTCCCTGGCTGGGCATCTGACCCAAATCCTATCTCTTCACCATTTGTTAGTTCAACCTGCCAGCTGGGGAAACCTTAAGATGGGAGAAAATATTTGCAAATGAAGTAACTGACAAGGGATTAATCTCTAAAATACACAAATATCTCATGTAGCTCAATATAAAAAAAAAACACAACCCACAACCCAATCAAAAAAATGGGTGGAAGATTGAAATTGGCATTCCTCCAAAGAAGCCATACAGATGGCCAAAAAGCACATGAAAAGATGCTCAACATTGCTAATTCTTAGAGAAATGCAAATCAAAACTAGAGTGAGGTATCACCTCACACCAGTCAGAATGGCCATCATCAAAAAATCTACAAACAATAAATGCTGGAGAGGATGTGGAGAAAAGGGAACCCTTCTACACTGTTGGTGGGAATGTAAATTGGTACAGCCACTATGGAGAACAGTATGGAGATTCCTTAAAAAACTAAAAATAGAAATACCATATGACCCAGCAATCCCACTCCTAGGCATATACCTAGAGAAAACCATAATTCGAAAAGATACATGCACCCCTATGTTCATTGTAGCACTATTTACAATAGCCAGGACATGGAAACAACCTAGATGTCCATCAACAGAGGAATGGTTAAGGGGGTGTGGTATATATATATAATGGAATACTACTCAGCCATAAAAAAGAACAAATTAATATTATTTGCAACATGGATGGACCTAGAGATTGTCATACTGAGTGAAGTAAGTCAGACACAGAAAGAGAAAAATCATATGATATCACTAATATGTGGAATCTGAAAAAAGGGTACAAATTAACTTATTTACAAAACAGAACTAGAGTCACAGATGCAGAAAATAAACTTATGGTTACCAGGGTATGATGGGGGGAGGGATAAATTGGGAGATTGGGATCGTCATATACACATTACTATAAATAAAATAGATAACTAATAAGAACCTAGTGTACAGCACAGGGAATTCTACTCAATACTCTGCAATGGTCTATATGGGAAAAAAATCTACAATAAGAGTGGATATATGAAAAAAAAAAAGAATTATATTTGTCCTCTTCCTCAAGGCCTAAAAAGAATGGAAGAATCTAGATCCTAGCTTCACAGTACTTGAAACCTAACCTGACTTTTCTAAATTCTCCATAAGGAAAGGGGCTTCAAAAGCAAAGGGAAAGATAAAATGTATAACCTTAGACATTTTTCATTGTTGCCTAAAGATCTGGTACTCTGCGAGAGCAGGGCTGAAAGAAGGCATTGGTCGGTGACCAGACTGTGTAATCTTAGCATTTCAGAATTCTCCCTGAATATAGATGTGAGGGGAGAAAAAGCTCATCAGTGTTTGCCAGTCTGAAAATTGTTTTCCAGATATTTGCATAGTAATGCCTATACTGGTCTCGCAGCATCTCTAAGTGTTTTTTCTTTTAAATATCTTACTTTCCCTCTTTTTTTCAAAAAACATTTAAAACGATTTATATGGTTGCTTAACACACTCCAAGTTATCTGAGAAATTTTTTAGACTTGAGTAGCGGGAGGAGGTGAAAACAATTTGTGAAGTATCTGATTGGGAAGGGCACCTAGAGAAAAAATTTAAAGTACGCATGTAAATAACATTTATATGAAAAATTTAAAAGACTATCATCATTTTTCCCGACCATTATATTGCTCAGCAACATGATTTTTGCTGGAACATAAGGAAGTGGACAAGCAGAGGGAAGCTTGGAACTTAAAAAGTAAGTTACGACTTTGCCTGATAGTTTCTAAGAGGAAATTATTTATGTCTCTCTTAATACAGGGATAATAAGGGGAAGTAGAAGTCTACAGAAAATAGAGGAAAAGGCTATAAAATTTTTGATACTTGAATAAGGTATTTTAATTCCCAGATGAGGATCCAGTGACAAGTACCATAAAATCAGGATGACCCAATAAAAACTTGTGATGAGCTAATTTTACTCAAGAATGAGGAAAAAATCAGCATGAATAATAACTGAAGATTAGAGGAAAATGTATTTAATACACTTAACTTTGTAAAAAAAATTCTGACCTAAATTATATATTATTCATTTAAATGCACTAGATAGTAATTCTCATAGACACTAAGTATAGCTTTGTTAAGCACTCTTTGTGTTTTTAAAGAGTAGAAAAGGGGCTTTGGTTTAAATCTCCCAGTTAATCATGCTCATAGGAAGTAAGAGGTTAGCTCGGCTATCTCCACACACCAGGTGGATAAATATGGACATTTGAAATATAATGCCCAGAAGATAAAATTTTAAAAAATCCTTGAGTTGTAGCCTACAAAATACATAAAAACTTTAAAAAATATTAGTATATATATATCCAAACTGTCTTTAGATTTTCAGCTAGATCAGTTTTGCTAGCTGGTAACTTTAGAAAATGTAGGAAAGCCCACCTAACAGCTGCTGTTATGATTATGATTCCTCATCTTTGAAGCATACTTTCAGTGAATAATATTCTAAGCTCTATGTTAGGTTTGAGGAGGAAGTTAATTACATTCTTGAACTTTCCTGGATGGATTCAGATGTCACAATCTATTTTTCATTGTTTGGGCCAGAGATAGAGTCAGAAATATGTTCACTGTGACCAGGAAAAAGATCTAATCTCTCAAATTAATATTTTTAATAGTATTTATTACTGCTAAGTAGTAATTCTTCTCCCAATTTGCTTCCACATATGGACATGGAGTATTTCCCCATTTTACAGCCATTCCCCTTCTACAATGTTTCTATCAAAAGTCATGTTTCTAAGGGCTGCATCTGGAGTTCCAGTGTTGAAAGGGTTTTCATCAGAAAACAGATAACCAGCAATAACTTCATTTGCCTTGTGATGCTCCATCTTCTACAGAAGAATCTATCTTCCCTCACAAAGCATATTCTATAAGATCCAGCACTAAACACGTGCTAATTTTAAAGAATAGAATCTCCTACTTAGATAATCAGTACTTTTACTCCTATTTCTCATTTTAATTCCTATACTCAGATACTCCTCTTAAGTGCTTTCATATTTACTGTTACCTGTTTGGTTTATAAATTGTAACATCTGCCATGAAAATACCAGACATTTCTCATGCACTCTGGGTTCCATTTAGGATGTTAGGATTCTCTTTGTAGTTGAATTGTGAAAATATTATTTGTAGATTTATATTGAACTTTGAGTTTTGTGGAATCATATAAATCAAAATTATTTACCCCATGGCCTGACCATAGAATTTAGTGGGTACTATTTAAGTTTCCGTCAGTAACAGTGATATGGTATATTTAGAATCTTTCTTCTGGATTTTTTTCTAGTAATATTTTCTTCTAGCTGTAAAACCAGACAAAATTCTAATCCAATCCTATTTCTTCTATTTACAAACAGTCAAATTTTGAACATTACTTAAACTCTCTCACTTTGTTTCCTTAATCTGTGTAATAAGCGTAATACCACTGTCATAGGCCATTATAAAGATTCAATGACTATATATAAAATAGATAACTAATAAGGACCTACTCAATACTCTGTAATGACCTATATGGAAAAGAATCTAAAAAAGAGTAGATATATGTATATGTAAACTGATTCACTTTGCTGTACAGAAGAAACTAACACAACATTGTAAATCAACTACACTCCAATAAAAATTTTAAAAAATAATAATTAAAAAAGTCTTAAAAAATAAATAAGATACAAGGATGTAATGTATAGCACAGGGACCATAGTCAATATTTTATAATACCTTTAAATGGAGTATAATCCATAAAAATATTGAATCATTATGTTGTACACCTGAAACTAATATAATATTATAAATAACTACACTTCAGTAAAAAATACAGTAATGTAAAAAAAAGATTCAATGAGAGGTTATGCTCAGTAAACATTACTTCCCTTAATCTAACATTTTAAAACTTTTTTTATAATGAAATTTTTTAGAGGTAATAGTAGATTCACATGGAGTTGTAAAAAATGATACAGAAATTTCTTCTTACCTTTTAACCAATTTTCCTCAATGGAAACATTTTTCAAAATTGTAGTACAATATCACAGCCAGGATATAACATTGATAGAATCCACAGATCTTGTGCAGATTTCCCCAGTTTTATCTGTGCTACTGTGTGTGGGTAGCGTGTGTGTGTTTAAAATTTTATTTTAAAGTAATTTTAAACTTATGAAAAGCCAAAATAATAATACTAGGAGCATTTTTTCTTTTTCCTAAATCATTTTAAGTTGCCAACCTGATGCCCCATCGCCTCCCAAATATATAAGTATGAATATACAACAAACAAGGCCATTGTTCCACATAACTGCGCTATTACCATCAAAATCAGGAATTTAACATGGGTACATTATTACCATCTAATTTACAGAGTTTATTCAAGTTTCACCATTTTCCAATAATATTTCTTCTAGAAAAGAATCCAATTCTATTTAGTTGGCACATCTGTTAAGTCCTGTTCACATTGGATCTATTCTTCCATCTTGACTTACATGATTTGACACTTTTAAAAATTGTAGGTCAGTTATTTTACAGTATGTCCCTCAACTTGGGTTTGTCTGATTTTTCTTCATGACTAGATTCAAGTTAAGTATTTTTGGCAGGAGTATCAGAAAAGTAATACCAAATTATTCTCACTGCATTCTATCAACTGATAAGCAAATTCAATGTGTGCCATTGCTGGGGATATTAAACATTAGCACATGATTAAATAGGTTCTTCCAGGTTTCCCCAGTTGTAAAGATTCTCTCTTTTACATTTATAATTGATAAGCATTTTGCGCAGAAGTTCTTTGAATTTATAGAAATATCTTGTGCATCATTTAACTCTCACCAAAATGTTTTACATGCATTGATGTTTTTGGCTGAGTTACTTATTACTGTGATAATTGCCAGATGGTTTTCTTATTCTGTAGTTTTCTCCTCTATTTATTAGTTGGCATTCCACTGTTACGAAAATCCTTCACCTCTGCTCATTTAGTCATTCATTCACTTATTCATGCATTCATTTATTCATGCATTCATATCTGTACGTACTGGTGGATTTCTGTTTTATTCCATTGATTATAATATGTTTCTATTATTACTTATTTTAATGCTCAAATTGTCCCAGATTTGACCAGTGCGGATCTCAGGCTGGTTTGTGTATCTTTTGACGTGGTTCTATCATATGGGGAACATTTCTTTATTTTCTGGTACATCAAAATGTTCTTGGCTCATCCGTTTCTTCCCTTCCCCAGTCCAGGAATCGGAAATTTCTCCAAGGAGCTCTGGTTCCTTTTAGTGGAGAATGGTATTTATAAAGCAAGATCTGAGTGAAAGATATGCTCATTGCTACTGGAGTATCTCTGCTCTCAGGCTCTCTCAGGACAGAGCTAGGATATATATGAACTATGTTATATACAATTATATTATCTATCCCCACATCTTCCTTCCTTCCTCCCTCCCTCCCTCCCTTCCTTCCTATCTTCCTTCTTTTTTTCTTTCTATTTGTCATCTATCTATTGAAAACTATAAATTCGCATTAATATTTCCATATCTAATCTAACATTACAGGGTTCATTCTAGTTTTCTTTTTTTCCATATTTGTGACCCCCTTTTCTAGCAGCAATAAATCAGTCAATTTTTCTCAACATAAATAACTATTTGATTATTTACCTTCATAGGTACTCAACTCATATCAAAGCCACCATCACCCTCCTCTCCACCCTCCCCATCTCTCCGCCACCGGTGTGACAAACTTCTCAAGCTGCTTGCTTTCTGAATACCCTACACTAGCAACTACCACTTCACTCTTCCTCATGCATGCCATTCTCACCCCACTCAATCTTCAGTCTTTCACATTAGATGCCACTACTCACCTCTGCCTTCAGACATCTTCCTCAACTCTCTCATCCTCGAATAATCAGGCCAGGCTGCCACCAGTGCACCCAAGCCTCCAGACACTCTTGGTATCTCACTCAGATTCTGAAAGCCTCCCTTTGGCACTGCCCGTAACACTGTATGGATGACAGTTTTTTCACATCTTCACCTAGTAGTTTGTTGACCAAATTAGGAAGAAAGGAATGGAGGAAATGAGGAAGTAAAGGAAAAAAAACACAGAAAGAAGGAAAGGACGGATTTTGTTTTAAATCAGGTATCTATAGACCCCTATCTTACACTATACATAAAAATGAACTAAAATGGATTAAAAACTTAAAAATAAGGCCTGAAACCATAAAACTCCTAAGAGAAAACACAGGGGAAAAAACCTCCCTGACATTGACCTTGGCAATGATTTTTTGAATATGACACCAAAAGCTTAGGCAACGAAAGCATAAATAAATAAATAAACTAAAAATTTCTGCACAGGAAAGGAAACCATCAACAAAATGAAAAGGCAACCCATGGAATGGGAGAAAATATTTGAAAACCATAAATCTGATAAATCATATAACTGAAAACCATATATCTGATATCCAAAATATGTAAGAAACTCATACAACTCAACAGCAAAACAAACTCAAATAAAAAATGGGCAAAAGAGCTGAATAGACATTTTTCCAAAGAAGATATACAAATTACCATTAGATATATGAAAAGGTACTCAACATCACTAATCATCAGAGAAATGGAAATCAAGATCATAATGAGATCTCACCTCACATCAGTTAAATAACCATTATCAAAAAGACAAAAAACGGGCTTCCCTGGTGGCACAGTGGTGGAGAGTCCGCCTGTTGATGCAGGGGACACGGGTTCGTGCCCCAGTCCGGAAGATCCCACATGCCGCAGAGCGGCTGGGCCTGTGGGCCATGGCCGCTGGGCCTGCGCGTCCAAAAAATCTCTGTCAATGAAAGATGTCTTTACAGTGATAGAGGTTTTATCACAACCATCATAGTGATAGAGGTTGAAATAATGTTGAAGCATAGAGAACTGTCCCATGTCTGGGAATTTAGAGGAAAAGCATTAAATACAAATAGAACAGAACATAGAATGTGCTTTAAAAAATCACATACAGGTGTATCTTTAGGAATGTTAGGTTTGAGAGAGGGGAACCTAGTCTGTGCTTAGGTTAGAAGGTAAAGGAAGGAAAGGAGGGTTCTTTCTTGGGTCAAGAAAAGGTTTCATGTTCTGACAGAAGCCAGTTGTAAGGGAAATTACTTTTATGAGGGAAAAGAAGCCTTTTATTTTCTAATTAGAGAGGACAAACTTCAGAGCAAATGAATATGGATAGCTTACATTTTTGCCTGGGGCTGTTGGTGGTGACGTTAGGGATGGAAGTAAAGGGAGCTGGAAATCTTGGGGATGTTTTGAAAAGTATGTGTGTTGTGGGGGGGGGGGAAGGG
>NW_006793664.1:3073626-3127360 GCF_000442215.2 Lipotes vexillifer | reverse complement strand
AAAAAAAAAAAAAAAAAAAAAAAGACAAAAAAGGTAACAAGTGTTATATACTTTTGATGGGATTGTAAACTGGTGTACCAATTACGGAAAACAGTATGGAGGTTCCTCAAAAAATTAAAAATAGAACTACCTTATGATCCAGAAATCCCTGTTCTGGGTATATACCCAAAGAAAATTAAAGCAGTACCTCAAAAAGATATCTGTGCTCGCATATTCATTGCAGCATTATTCACAATAGCTGAAATACAAAAACAACCTAAGTGTCCATTGATGAATGATTGAGTAAAGAAATGTTTGTATGTACATACAATGAAATATTACTCAGCTTTAAAAAAAGGAGATTCTGCCATTTGCGACAACATGCATGAAAATGGAAGAAATTATGCTAAGTGAAATAAGCCAGAATCAGAAAGAAAAATACTGCCTGATCTCATTTATATGTGAAATCTTAAAAAAGTTGAATACATAGAAACAGAGTAGAACAGTGTTTGCCAGGGGCTGGGAAGTGGAGGAAATGGGGAGATGTTGGTCAAAGGGTATGATGTTTCCATTATGCAGAATGGATAAGATCTGGAGGTCTAATTACAGCATTGTAACTATAGTGAATGGTACTGGATTGTGTACTGGAAGTTTGCTCAGAGAGTGGATTTCAGGTGCTCTTACAACAACATGTTAACTGTGTGAGGAGGTGGATATGTTAATTAACTTGAATGTAGTAATCATTTCACTATATATATATAGATATATGTATATATCTCAAAACACCATGCTGTGCACCTTAAATATATACAATTTTTATTAAAAAAAAAACAAATAAAAATAAAAGTAGAATTACCTTGAGATCCAGCAATTCCACTTCTAGAATTTATCCAAAAGAATTGAAATCAGGATCCAAAAAGTTTTAGTACCCCTATGTTCATTGCAGCACTATTCACAATATTTCCAAGTTGTGGAAACAATTAAAAGTCCATTAACAGATGACTGTGTAAAGAAACTATGGAATATACATCTAATGGAATATTATTTAGCCTTTAAAAAGACAGGAATTCTGCAATGCATGACCATATGAATGAAGCTTAAGGACAAAGTAAGTGAAATAAGCCAGTTACAGAAGACAGGTGTGGTTCGATTCCATTTGTATGAGGTATCTATGAATAATTTCTAAATAGGTGCTGTACAATATTGTACCTATAGTCAACAATAACATATTGTACATTTAAAAAATTTTAAGAGGTAGGTCTCATGTTAAATGTTATTTCCATAATAAAATTTTAAATTTAAATGAAAAAAAATACTTTCCTTTTTCAACCATCTTGGACCCTGTGGAGGCCTGCTGGGAGCAGGACTTCTAAAACAACAAATATGTCTGGAAGGCTGTGGTCCAAGGCCATTCTTGCTGGGTATAAGCAGTGTCTACGGAACCAGAGGGAGCACACAGCTCTCCTGAAAATTGAAGGCATGCTTGAGATGAAACTGAATTCTATCTAGGCAAGAGATGTGCTTATGTGTACAAAGCAAAGAACAACACAGTAACTCCTAGTGGAAAACCTAACAAAACCAGAGTAATCTGGGGAAAGATAACTTGTGCTCATGGAAACAGTGGCATGGTTCATGCCAAATTCTGAAGCAACCTTCCTACTAAGGCCATTGGACACAGAATTCGTGTGATGCTGTACCCATCAAAGATTTAAACTTACTGAAAAATAAATAAAAGTGTGGATTTGTTCCCTTGTAAAAAATAAAAAAATAGAACCATTCTGATCTCAGTGTCTAGCATAGGACTGTACTGATTGAATACAGGTAATAAATATTTGATGAATAAGAAAAAATTTTAAAAAACCAATCAAGAGATTTATTTATCACCTATCCCAATAGAGATATGAGAGAAATTTTTCTCTTTTTAACTGGCAATGTGGTTGTGTAAGGGAGAACAAGTAGTGAAGGAAAAAGTTAATTTAGGATATTTAAAATAGGCCAAGAGTTGTCCCCTGAAAAGTTTACAGAATTGTTACAATTTGGCTTTAGAGTCCACAACCTCCTATAAAAATTAATAAAAAGACATCTTAATTAAAATAGAGTCAGGAAGCCACAGGGGGAGCTCTCCAGCCTACAAGGATTACAGATCCCAAGAGGAAGAAGAAAGACTTCCTCCTCCTGTCTGGCAAGAGCTCAGCCAATGAGAGACTGTCACAACTCAGCCAATGAAAACCCACTATACTTGGCACTCTCAATTCCTCCAATGGACTCTTTGTTTAGTACAGCCCTCCCAACTTCCTCTTCTCTTTAAAAGAGTTCTCCTCTGCTTGCTGCGGGCAGACTCGTGAGTGGCTCACCGTTGCAATTCTTTGCTGATCCTGAATAAACCCATTTTTTGCTGGAGAAATAACTGGCAGTCTGTTTGTTTAAGGTCAACACTCCCCATTTTGTGCTTTTCTGTCTCACATATTGTGGACACCTAGCACCCTCATGGACTCTCCCCACCTTGCCTCCACCTATTAGCCAAGGATTTGAAACTCATTCTCATATTGTAAATAAGCAAAGGCCAATTTTTTTTCCTTAGATAATGAACATGCAGAGACGAGGTGCTAAGTATTCTTTATCTACCTCACATCTTTTTCTAAGCAGATGGCTTCTCTAGGCACCAACCTTGCCTTTCTTCTCCATCACGCTTAAAGCTGAGGTCATGGCTCGGTTTTTGACCTGTATCTCATACCTCATTCCTCCCTATCTCCACCAGACCATGCTCTAGATAGCATTCATAGCTAGTTCTTGCTTCTTTTTCTTTTTCTTCTTCTTCTTTTTGTGGTACGCGGGCCTCTCACTGTTGTGGCCTCTCCCGTTGCGGAGCACAGGCTCTGGACACGCAGGCTCAGCGGCCATGGCTCACGGGCCCAGCCGCTTCGCGGCATGTGGGATCCTCCCGGACCGGGGCACGAACCTGTGTCCCCTGCATCGGCAGGCGGACTGTCAACCACTGTGCCACCAGGGAAGCCCCTAGTTATTGCTTCTTAAGAAACGAAAAGATAGAAGGAAATGACTTCTCACCTGCCCAGGGGAAAAACTGATTGATTGCAGACACTATGGGTGAAGTATGGAAAACTGAATCAATGATACGGCCCTTTGTGTTTTTTCTGACATTACGGAGGAAGACAGGCTACAGAAGACAAACACAGGTAGGACAGCGCACCAGTTTGTCTGTCAATGGATCAGAGGTGCAAAAGGCAGCAGAGTTTATACACAAAGACCAAGATGAGACCCCAGAGAAGTGGTTCTGAGAAGCCTGAACATATGCCCCTGTTGTCTCTGCTGATGGTGTGGTGATCTCACACTCAGACCTTCAGTCAGACTTTCTTTAGATTTTCCTTCCCCTACAGTTTCTCGGCAGTGAGGTGTTTCATTGAACGTCTGGAGTAGCAGAATAAGAAAGTGTCATAAAAATGGAGGAAATTAAACGAAACATGCCCGGTAGGAGCCGAGCATGAATGCACCAGTTCCTGTTCTTTATTGCTGTTCATTCCAGATGTGGAGAATTTTCTTGAAATGGAAGAAATAAAAAAAGAATGGTTAGTGGTGTCTAAAGATATATACTTGGATTCAATGACTATTGTGCTGGAAAGGTGTTTTTCAGAGGTACTTCCTGGAGAGAAAAGCCATAGGAGAAATAATATTGTGGCTGGCCTGGCAACATTATTTTCCACCCTGAGGACTGTGAATGTTTTATCTGGCTGTCATCCTATTGGCTTTGCCGAAAAATTTAACCCTTTGAACATATGTTAAGAACCGAGTGCCAAGGTATCTGTTCAGCTTCTAGTTGGCTGGCATTGCTGCATATTAAAAAAAATAAGATATATTGCTGTGGAATACAGGGGAATACTTTCTTTATGGATAGAACCTTAATGGAAATGTGGAAAAGAGTCACTAATGTCTTAAAAAGTTTCTTTGTATTTAAGTTGCTTGAAATCTTCTTACCTTTCACTCAGTGCTGTTGACTGGGGTTTTTACCTCCTGCTGTTGACAGGGTTTACCTTTTTGAAGGAAAGTCATTTTCTCGATAATTTTCTCAGTGGATCTAATACCACTCATGATGAGTGATTAAACTTCACTTGGTCTTTTTCCTCTTTCTGATTCCACTCACAAACAGTTTTCCTTACCTGAAAGGGGAAAAAATTGTACCTTGATCTTTGAAACTATTTCATGGAGTTGCATATGCCCTCAACAAACTTCCCTACTTTGTACCCCTCATAGTTTTCTTGTCATTTGGGCTGGAAAATGATCCTATCATTTTCCAGCCCAAAGTCTGAAATAAAAGAACATATAGTTTCGATCAAAGGAAAAGGAGAGAGGCATCCTGCTGTAGCAAAGCAACTTTGACATTTTCCTTCTATTCAGAATGTTTGATTCATTCTTCCATTCATTTAATATCTACCTATTGAAATGTACTAGCTATAAGGTAGATAATTACACATTTCAGGTGTCATTACACATTTTAGGTGTAAGGATCTCTTAGACACATTCTCTGTCCTCAGATATTTAGATTCCAGTAGGTAAGAAAAGATATTTTTAGAATAACCTAAAGGCTGCAAGAGAAGTACCCATTAAGTGCTAAAACTGAAAAGATGAAAAGACATATGGGAAGCATGAATCAGGGAGATATTAATTTTATTTTATGAATCAGGGAGTTATTTTATGGGGAAAGTTCCATTTGATTTGGGACAGGAACACTGGTTGAATTTCCATGGGTGGAGATGGGGTGGGAGGAATTCAAACAAGGAAGAATGGTATAAACAAAATCTCTGACAAGGAACTGACCAATATACTTGTTTGTTTGTGTCACATGTTTCTCATGTAGGGAAGACAACGAAAGTTCCCCACACCGGTACTGCCTTTCATTTCTCATGTGTTCCTCCTAGTTCTATGCCTCAACAGGGCTCCATGGAGCCAAGGAAAATGTGAATGCTTCCATGTGTCCCCCCACAAAGCTGTCAACTTAAACTGAAGTGTATGCCCAATCCATCAACCCTCAAGGTCTGAGAATTACACATACGTGATGAGGAAGTATACAAATGAATGTAGCCCCCAAATGAATTTTCAGAAATACAGACTCTCAGCAATGGAAAGGCAGTTGGGCCCACTGAAAGCTTTTATGGGTTTGTTGTTGTTTTTTTTTCTCTCTTACAACTACCCATCCCCTGCTTAAATACCTCTAGTCGCATGGGACTCACTACTCTAAAGAGAGTCCATTTTTCCTTCTGAAAACTCTACTACAAATTTATTTTTCACATGTTAAGTGGAAACCTGAACTTCTGCCCTCCAGTTCTTTTCTCCAGGAGGACTGCTCCCCGAAGCAGTCAGGCTGTGAGAAAATCCTCTTCTGCTAGAGATAAACTCCATTTTCCTTATGTAAATTACCTACAGGTT
Organism: Lipotes vexillifer; assembly: GCF_000442215.2. Classification (NCBI taxonomy): domain Eukaryota; kingdom Metazoa; phylum Chordata; class Mammalia; order Artiodactyla; family Lipotidae; genus Lipotes; species Lipotes vexillifer. The sequence continues at coordinate 3,121,942 of NW_006793664.1, read as the reverse complement.
TCTCTATAGGGTGACACACATACACAATAATTCCTACTCTCCAACCCATGATTTGGAACGTTGGATGGATTATTTTGTGTATTTACTCCTAAATTCCAAAGACCTCAAAAATACTTGCTAAAATAAAGCTCTTACCATTAAGAATGAATTATGGTGGAGAGAAAAGAATACAATCTTGGCAAAATAATAATAATAATGATAACGAAAATGATGATGATGATAATAATGGCTTTATGAACCTCTTTTTTAAAATAAATTTTTTAATTTTATTTTTGGCTGCGTTGGGTCTTCGTTGCTGCACATGGGCTTTCTCTAGTTGCAGTGAGTGGGCTTCTCATCACGGTGGCTTCTCTTGTTGCTGAGCACGGGCTGTAGGCGTGCAGGCTTCAGTAGTTGGGGCTTATGGGCTCTAGAGCTCAAGCTCAGTAGTTGTGGCACATGGGCTTAGTTGCTCCTTGGCATGTGGGATCTTCCTGGACCAGGGCTCAAACCCGTGTCCCCTGCATTGGCAGGCGGATCCCCAACCACTGCACCACCAGGGAAGCCCAACCTCTTTTCTTTATGACCCATTCTCTTATGGAACCAAATAGCTTGGGTTTGTAGAGCCTTTGTTCCAGAATGTTTAAAACATGGCAATACAGTAATTCAGGAGGCAGAAGTGGCAGTGAATATTGTGTTTTCAGGGATTATTTACCACAGCCTGGCTGTGAGAGCCTATTTTGTGAAGGGAGATAATATTAGTTAGGACATTGGGGAAAACCACTGATTGTCAAAAGTACTGTTGAATCTTTTATAAAAGCTAAGCTCGGAGACCAAAATCCAGAATAGTTCCAAGTTTTGCTTTGGCTACAGGAGCTTGTCTGCATCTCTAAATAAAACAAAAATAAACGTAACAGTTCTGTATTTCTCAATGTCTTGGTGAGTAATGCTTGTTTGTTGCCAGATATTTAGTCAAGCTGAGTCCTCCTATAGAAAGTCCAAAATGCTTTGGGTGCTTTTAAGACTGTGTCCCCAGCTGGCTAGTGAAATTCCTTTCTCTAAAGTTTCAGAGGAGTTCTTGGATACCAAATCTAATGGCCTCTTCTAAACCAATTCTCTCTATTTTTATAGAGTTAGACAACCTCTCTTTGAAATTCTATCCTCCTCATAGATGTAAACATATCAAGAAGAGCTAAAAAAACACAGGGCTGCAATTCAGAGCTTGGATGCTTTGGTAACTAGTTGGCTGATGACATTTTTAGAACTCTTTTTACAAAAACTGATAAAGAAGAAGGCATGTCTCTCATAAAAGTATAGATTTGCTCTTCAAATTTTTCTCATTTGGAGTTTATTTTGTAATATGCTGTGAGGTAGGCTCAAAGTCATTTTTCTCTACATAGTCAATTTTTCTAATGTGATTTAACAAATACTCTATCCTTTACCAATGATTTTTCATGCCAGCTCAACATATACCACATTCTATTTAAAAGGATTTGCTGAACAATCTATTCTCAATTCAATTGCTCTATTTATCTTTGTCATGCTAGTGCCATACTCTTAATTAATATAGCTTTGTGACATCTTAATACAATAGTTTGGGTTTCTTTTTTCAGAATTGCCTTACCTAATTGTGAGCCTTTGATCTTCAATATATTTTTTAGAATCAGCTTTTCAAATTCCCTGGTAAAATCTTGCTAGAATTTTTATTAGGAATATTGAATAATCAATGTCTACATTAATTCGGAGAGAATTGACAACAAAGTGGTGTTTCTTTCCACTTATTTTGATCTTCTTTAAAGTTCTTTAATAGAGTTTTTAAAGCGTGTGTGTGCATGCATGAGTATGAAGGTCTTATGCATTCTCTGATAAGTTAAACTCAAGATATTCACATAAATGGTGTTTAATTTTGTATTATGTGTTGTTATTGTTGATGTAAAGAGGTGCTATGGATTTTTAGGTTGATTTAATTCTTGGAAATCTGCTGAATTCTTATTAACATAAATTATTTGCTGTGAAGCTTTTCTATGTAAGTGACTAGAGCACCTTCTAATAATAGTTTTTATCTCTTCACTTCTATTCTTATCTCTTGGTCCCTTTTTTAAAAGGTATTTTTATTTTTTGCATTGGCCAGAACCTCCAGCACCACCTTACCTATTTCAACCCTTAATTCGGGTGTTTCCTTTTGATCCATTTATTTAAACTCGTAACTCCCACCCAGTACTCTCTTTACCCATTCCTGTGTTATTTTTCTCCCGGTGCCTAGGAGAGTGCTTGGAGTATAGTGGGTGACAAACAAGTGCCTGTTGAGTGAATAAATGTTGGACGGGAGGAGTGGTAGGGGGTATTCTTTCTTATTCCTTAAATTAAAAAAAAATGTATCTAACATATGAAAATTTCTATAAACATAGCTTTTTTATGTAAAAAATGTTTTCTTCTAGTCCTAGGGTTCTAGTATGTTTATACTAAAAGTTTAACTTTATCAAATGATTTTTCAGCATCTATCACAAAAGAGGCAGCATAAAGAGTGATTAAAAACCTAGACCTGGACGCTGGATTCAGATTGCCTGTATTTGAATCTCAGCTTTGCCTCTAATTAGTGCAATGAACTTAACTGGCCTAAATAATCTCCTTCAGTTTCATCTTTAAAATGTGGATGATAATACTACCTACCTCATAATATTATTATGAAAATTAAATTAGTTAATATGTGTAAAGCCCTAGACCAGTGTCTGGTGCAGTATGAATGCTTTAATAAATGTTGTTAAATAAATACTATAATAATCATGGATTTTTTCTCCTGAATTCATTTTATGGCATTTTACTTTATAGGGTTTTTTATTATGAAAATCCTTACACTTAAAAAAAAATCAGGCTTGATGTCATTGAATTAATTTTTTTACTATTCTATTGGATTTAATTACACACAGTTGTATTTAGGATATTTGCAACTTCTTTAGAAATGAAATTAACATAACTTTTTTTTCTGCAGAGCTGAATTTTTAAAAATATGGTACTGGTCTCATGAAATGAATTGGGTAGTTTTCTGTCCTTTTATATTTTCTGAAACAACTCATGTAAGATACAGATCATCTATTTCTTGAATTTTTGGTAAAGCTTTACTTATAGAACATTCTGGGCCTAGTTTTACTTGTGGGAGGAGAAGTAGTGAGAAAGTGCTTGAAAATGAAGGTTTCAAGAACTTTAACGCATATATATCCTACTATTTTGCTAAAATCTATTATTTTGTAAATTATATCTAATTTTAATTCACTATAGTGAGAAAATATAATGTACATAAGGTTGTTTCTTTTATGGAGGCTCTATTTTGGCCTAGTACATACTCAATTTTAGGAATATTCACCTGTGCTCTTTTATTCTACGTGTGTTTGTGTTTGTTCACAATAAATTCTCTCTCCATAACCCTCTCTATGTATATTATGTATGTATGTACATATGTATGTAGAAAAAATTTAAACTGTATTTTAAAATACTATAACCTTGTTTTTAATCTCATATTTTTCTGAGAGAAATTTTTTAAATACCTTGTTTTGGTTTTTTTTTTTGGTTTTTGTTTTTTTGCAGTACGCGGGCCTCTCACTGTTGTGGCCTCTCCCTTTGCGTAGCACAGGCTCCGGATGCACAGGCTCAGCAGCCATGGCTCACTGGCCCAGCCGCTCCACGGCATGTGGGATCTTCCCGGACCGGGGCACGAACCCGTGTCTCCTGCATCGGCAGGCGGACTCTCAACCACTGCGCCACCAGGGAAGCCCTAAATACCTTGTTTTTAATCTCATATATTTTTGAGAGAAATTTTTTAAATACCTAGTGGGATCTTATGCTAGTGATTTTAAAATCTAACGTGAAAGCACTATTATTTGACGTTAAACTCATTTATATTTATTCTAGGCACCATTCTATTAAGACAATTTTTTCAACACACACAAAAATGTATATGCACAAACACACACAGAGTTTTGCTTTATTTTTACTTTTTCTTCTGTCCTAGTGTCTATCTGATATATTGAAATTTCTTCTACTGATTTAAAAGTTTATTTTCTATTTTTACTATTCTGGTGATTATTTGAATTTAGGCCTATATTTACCCAATAAATTCCTAAAGCTTCTCAATATTGCATATTCCCACTGATAACAACCTTATCATTCCTGATCTTCCTTATTCCTCTTCCTCTTCCAATATCCTTTGGAGTTTTAGTCCCAAAGCCTTTATTTAAGTTAAATTGACCCTTGAACAACATGGGGGTCAATGGAGTCAACGCTCTGTGTGATTAAAGATCCACATATAACTTACAGTTGGCCCACTGTATACGTGGTTCCTCCTTATCCTTTGTTCTGAATCCATGGATTCAACCAACTGTGGACTGTGTAGTACTGTAGTGCTTACTATTAAATCCTCATAATAGTGGACCTGGACGTTCAAACTGGTGTTGTTCACGGGTCAACTGTAATTACTTATTTAGATTTACTAAATAAGATTTGATAAATTCTTTCTTGAACTTATTTCATTTCTTTTTCAGGAACTTCTTTTATCTTTAGCTACAGAATATTCCTACAAGACTTTTATCAAATGGGGATCTGTTTCCTAAACTTTCGTCAAACTTTATATTATTTATATAATTATCTTTATTTCATCTCACATTCAAATGACAATTTGAGCTGCATATAAAATTTTAGATTGAAAGTTGCTTTCCTTCAACATCTTGATAGTATTATTCCATTGCCATCTTTTATCTAATATTGTTCATAATTGGAACAATCCAACATAGTATCGAGAATGTATAGATAAGATAAAATAGGAACTATGTTCAGAGGACAGAACTATATTCCCACAATCCGAAAGAGAGAATTCTTTGCAATAAATTGTTCAACTACTGCCTGAAATGTTTTGCCCTTGAAAACAGGGAATCTGCATCTCTATTCTTCAGATTCCTATTCCTAATATCGATAGAGAATTTATATGTAAGTCATAATAACATGTGTAAAATTTAATATATACTATTAATAAAGAAAATAAAGCAAACTCTTTCAATATTCCCTATTAATTAGTGTTCTTGCTTTGATCTAAGAAAATTAATAAATATATAAATCAGAATACTCTTCATCAAGTTTTAATTCCAGGCTAATTTATTAACTAACCATTTCTTCATCCTTGTGGCTGCATACACTATTTACTTGCTACTTTAAAATAAATTTAATCAAGTCCACAAACTTAAGTTTTATTTTTGAAAGATATTATCAGCAGCTAAGAAATTGAAATAGTTCATTTCAATGATTTCTATAAAATGTTTACCTGTATTCCCTTTGGTTTAGGTTTATTTGAAGGAAAAAGTGATATTTTGCAGTTTTAGATCATCTCTAAACACATCCAAAGTCTTCAAGAAATTTAAATCAGACAAGTTTAAAAGTTAAGTACAATACTAAAAATGTTAAAATTCTAAATAAGATAATTTTTGTTTTTAGTAAATTTATATAATTGTTTTGATTATCCAAAAATGATATAAATAAGGACTAATTCATTTAGTGAAACATTGGACTTCAATTTCCAGAGTCACATATTTTTGTTTATCGTAGTGGGCGATGGTACCAGTCAGCTACAAACATGACCCCAAAGATTTTCACCTACTGGTATTTATACCTTCATGAAATGCCTCTCATTGAGTGTGGGTAGGACCTGTGACTTCTAACCAATAAAATATGGCAAAGGTGATGGATGTCACTTTCACGATTATATTGTATTATGTAAGACTCTGTCATTGTAGATTGTGGGCCTGATGAACTAGGTGCCTATGTTGCAGAAGCCCACATACAAGGAATTGTAGGCAGCATCTAGGACCTGAGGGCAGCCTCCAACTGACAGCCAGTGAAAAGCCAGGGAATGTGAGTCGGTCATTCACCCTCAAGAAGAGGAATTCTGCCGGCAATCTGAATGAGCTTGGAAACAGATTCTTCCTTAATTAAGCCTCCAGATGTGCCCAGTCAACACCTTGAAAGTCTGAACAAAGGATTCAGACAAGCTGTGCCCAAACTCTGACCCACAGAAACTGTGAGATAATAAATGTATGTTGTCTCAAGTTGCTAAATTTATGTTAATTTCTTAGGCAATGATAGAAAATACACATATGATAATACATAGATGTGATAAATGGAGGAGACTAAAGTTTGAGGAATTTTAATTGTTTACTTTTTTTAGCCTGGAGAATGCTAAACACAAAAGATATTGTTATGATCCAGTGAAATGAATACGATAATAGAAAATGTAGGCAACTCTGCAAATTGCTTATCCAAAATGAAAGTGAAATTAACTTTGTCTTAGGTGGACTTCAAAATTGGAAGGCAGAGCAGGCTGTTCACACATAGATAAAGAAGCTTCTTGATCATTGGTATTTGACAAAAGCCACTTAAAATCAATTCATATATCAGAGATTGATGTAACAGTAAATATTGGGGAGTGGGCTGGCGAAAGGCTTTACCGAGACTTTCTCAGTAAAAGTCAGAAAGTTGTAAATTATAAAATAAGTTAATTTTACTTTTAATAAAAGTAAGATTATAACATGTTAGTTCTAAGAATAAAATTAATCAAATGTTAGTAGATGGATTGGGCTTTTATTTTTTCTCATAATATTATGTTATAGAGGTATAGGATTTCCTACTTCATTTATTATTCTTTAAAAGAATTCTTAGTTTTCATCAGTTTTTCCCGTGATCTTTTAAAATTCTTTGATGGTTAAGTCATTCTATTTTACTTACCTATTATTCATCAACTTTGTTTCCTTTCCTTTTCTTCAGTTATTAGCTGGTCTAGATGGATATACTTTCATTTGTCATTGGGTTTGTTGTGATCTGAGCAGTTCTTTCATATCACTTTTACTGACTACATGAAATATTGCATCTTTTACAATAGTCACCCTTTTGCTTTGCAAAAGCTTTATATTATTTTCCATTGTATTACTGAATATTTAACAATTTGAAAAACCACTCCCTGTCTCATGGCAAAGACAGATTGTAATATTAAACCTCAAATGTGAAATCTACAAGAGCAAGGATTTTTGTCTGCTTTTTCTATAACAGTCTCTTTCGAGATCTTAATGCAAAAACCTTAATTTCTACTTTGAAATCTACTCCACCTTCTATTTCTAGCCTCATTCAGCCCACAATTTCCTATCCTTTCTAACTCTAGTCCTCTGGAAAAATATACATAAGTAAGTCCATGATCTAGACTTTCTTATAGTACTTACAGTTGGTACCTTGGTACAGTTGGTACTTGGTACTTGGTACAGTTGGTACTTACCTGGTACCTTCTTAGAGTTTCAATCCATCTCATAGAGTGGGCTCTATGAACGAAGAGAGAAGGAAAAGCTTCAATACTTTATTTTTAAGTGCTAACTAATAAAACCAAGAAGTGTATGTATGTATTTATTTGTTGTCTTCTCATGGTTATAGGTCAGGTTTACCACATCTATAACTCTATCAACAAGATAAATCAATATAATGTATACGTTGAGTATACAGTTATTCACCTTTCCTCTGCAATCTTCCCCTTTGTCCATTTCCACATTTGCTGTCTTCTAGTATTTGATACGGTGCCTGGCACAAAACAGCTTCTTAATAAAGAGTTGTTAAGTAAAATAGTCAAATACTCTCAAGCAAGAAAACTAATAATAATTTTTATGTTTTAAAATACGGAATTATGCATAAATATTAGTTGTAATAAATTTCTTCACGCCATGCTGAACAAATGCAAATTTAGGTATAAAACAATGTCACTGAAAAGAGGAAGGATTCCAGGGAAAGTTTTGTACTTTACCCTATGTGTTAAAGGAGGTTGATGTGATATAACTCTGTGGGGTTCGCTTGTATTTAGTGAGCAAGTAACAGGCATATACATGGAATCAATGATTTTTTTTTTTAAATACGGGCACGAATAGACATGATTTTTTAGTGATCAAGTATGAGCAATGGCAAGGCAAACTTTATTACCACTGGCTCTGGGGAAAATCCAAGGCTTCCTAGTAGATAAACTTACAGTGTATATAGTTCATTAGTTTCGTTGATTAGAACACAGCAAGGCCCCAGTCAGAAGTTGAATTCCTGTGGCAATCAAATTATCTTCACTCGATACCATGGCAAACTCTTAACTCCGAACAGTAAATCTGAGTTGTTGGTCTCAAGATGATCTGAATGAGAAGAGGGTGCAGTTTTAAACCTGTCAAATCAATCACAGTTGTAACAATTGCCATTCTGGGCTATGAAGACTTTTCTGCAATTACAGCTAATCCAAAAGAACAAAACAAAACATTAAATAATTTTTTAAGTAAGGTACTAGGGTAGGATTTTTCTTTGTTACCATTGAACTGAAAATACATCCACCAGAGCAAAGTGACATCTTTGTTAAAATCTAATTCTAACCCATTAGATTTGCTTTTAGGGTAATTAAAACAGACTCAGTTGTCATATACAAAATGGAAATGGCAGCTACATTATTGACTATAAGGCAAAATAAAGAATAATTTATATGAATAAATTGGATCCCAAGCCCAATTTATACAGAAAATTTCAATCCAGGAAAAGAGTTACAGTACAATGAGTCTTCTTCTCTTTAGCCTTCATGTAACGTAATAATAATGACATGAGTGGGTTTCCTTTGTTTTTTTTCTTGTTGTTGTTGCTGTTTTTCTTTTTTTAGCCAAACTGCAACTGGATTGTTCTCATCAGGTAATATGAAAAAGTTTATTCTGGTTATTTTGTTCAGAAGGAATAACATCACTTGTTGCCATTGGAAGTTCAATATGTTACAAATTTAGTATCACTGAGCCAAGAAAAGGCAATAATCTGACCAAATATTTGCCGTTGTGAGACTACTACTATTCTATCTTTTCCTGGAACATTGACAGGGACAACAAAGATTATTAAACTTTCTGACAAATATACAGCAACATAGAGCAACTTAATTCATTTCAAGAAATTTTGATTATAAAAAATCAGAAGGGCAAAAGAAAAAATATAATAAAATGTTAGAATAAAATTTAAATGTTTATAATAAAGTAAAGAGTACTTATTGAAATTTAAAGCTTTACTGTTACATCACCAACATTTACATATTATATTTAAACACTGAATTTTTACAATAAAATATCTGATAAGTAATTGAATTATTTTCTACATAAATGTTTTGTTATAAGTGGGTGTGGGCTAAAATTTCAATCATTTCTGTTAAGAAATGAGTTTTGTTTCAAGTTAGCAAATGCATACCAGTCCTAGTAGAGTCTGTCACAATTCTTTTTTCTGGTCTAGGATCACACATTGCTTTTAGTTTTTAATGTCCCTTTAGTCTCTGTAATCTAGAATGGGGCTTCATTCTTTCTTTGTCTTTCATGGCTTTGATATTTTTGAAGAGTATAAGTCAGTTATTTTGTATGCTGTCCCTCACTTTGGATGTGTCTGATGTTTTCTCATGATTAGAGTCAGTTTAATGCATTGTACAAACATAAGTGATGTCATACCCTCCACAGTGCATCATATCAGGAGACCCATAAATGGACACATTTTAAAGAAGAAATTTAATAACCATTCTGCCATCTTAATGAATAAGCAAGTTCCTCTTTTTCTATGAATGTAATTTTTTCATATTTGTAATTACAGAATGATATAATATTTTATTCTGCTTCCTTTCCCAAATTATAGCATTTTTATGTCTCTGTAGAACTTTATAATTTTATGATTATAATTTTCACATAATAATTACATAATATGCTGCTAAGCTGAAGTGTCATAATTTATTTTAACAGGTTGTCTATTTATTAAGCATTCAGGTTATTTCAAATGCTTCACTATATTTTTTATTAAGTGGATAAAAACCATATATGTTGCACTGCTGATGAAGTTATTAGGTTTAACTGGACAAAAAATTGTGACAAAATATTATGCTAACATAAGTGAAATTCTATATTCTCAAGTCTTCAGCAATAGCCCCCCTTTTCTCAACCAACAGACTTACAAATGGGAGCTTTGCAACAAGCAGGATCTGGCAGAGAATAAGGGTAGGACTGACCTGTATTCATTCCCAGCCCTAGAAAATAATTTTAAATGTAGGCTGCGTTATTTTTCTTGATGGACTACAGAATAGCTTTGTATACAAATGTGCTTGGGGGGAAATATAATTTAAATTGGCTTAAATATGCTTAAAATTATTATTTTTAAAAGAACTAAGTCATTATGGAAAGCTTAGATATATATCTGGGAATTTTACTCGTGCTTTCTCCAACTTTTACACTAGAAAAGAAAATGTCTTAGAGAAGTTTTTGCATACTTACACAGGTGGAGAGAGAACGATGTTTTACATACGACAATTACTGTGATTGCAACCAGAATGCTGTCAGGTGATCAGAAATAGTATGCTGATGTTCTGTAGTGAAGCCTTACAGATCCTCCATAAAATATGAGATTTTCCATTAGTGCCAGCAGTGAGCCATTTGGAAGATTTCAGAAATTAAACCTTGAATCAGAATGCCAAGCATCTTAATGCAGTGCCAGACTCCCAGGACAGAAGGTTGGAGGGAAAGAAGAAAGGAAGAGAGGGGGAGGCTATTGGTGATCTCTTCTTAGGCTGCGCAGTTGCCCAGGTTCACAGCAATTAATTGACTGCATTTCCAAATCGTGTCCAACCACGAGCTTGCAAAAGAGCCTATCAGAGAACCATCTGCTGAGTGGGAGGGAAAGAATTCGCATAGCTCTTGCTGGTTATATCACTGCTTAATTTGACTCTTCCCTGTATCTAGTCAACTCATAATTATCTGCTCTAATGGGTCTCAGAGGGAGGGATGGGAATGGGTAGCTGTGACACAGATAATACTGAAGAGCAAAGACTGCAAAATATTTTCTATTAGGCTTTTGCATATATCATATGCTTAAGAAGGAAGTATGTTTATCTTTCTAATTATGTTTTGCTTAGACTAATTTTCTTTTTTTAATTCCCATGCCAATGTAAAAGCTATTTCATATTACATGGATAGTAGGGGAAAGCAGCCTAGGTTTTAAAATCTTCAAGGGAAAATTCCTGAAATTGGTAAACTGCAAACCTGAAACATGTTTTTCTGAAAATGTGGCCTCTCCGGTGTTCCCGTGTCTCAGTTAAAGCCTTCATTGCCTCTTAACCGGACTCCCCATTACTGCAGTCCAAAGGGAGCACAGTGGCGGTGGAAGAGAGTGGTGCTGAGTTAACACCACTGTCCTGACTGACCTGGAGTTTAGGTGCTGGGGTTGGAGGGGAGTGTTCCCTTGCTCATCAGCACTAATTCCTCAAGGGTTCCATACTCTGTACCCAAGGGCCTATGAGTACTTTAACTTACTGCAAGAAAAAGTCCAGATAGTGCAGTGCAAATGGCAAATTTCGGCTCCAGTGATGCACAGACAGGTAGATCCAGGTAATGCCATGTCAATGGATGGCCTTCCTAAGAGCAATGAGAATAGGCAGCGTGGCTTCTCAGCACAGGTGAGCTGTGCTGCTCAGTACCTGAGGTTGATGTTCTTGGGCTTTGTCTTTGCTTAATGGAACTGGAGACAGCTGTGCTTTATTCTCTGCTCCAACTCCATTCGTCTGCATGTGGCCAACCACCCACCCGGCTTCCCCACCCCAACAATCACCCCTGTTTGGTGATCAGGCACCCAAACAATCACCTCTACAACCACTGCATTCCCACAGTCAGGCAACCTCTCTGGCCCTGCCCTCCTCCAAAATACCAATCCATCCAAGTCTCCTCTCCTAGGATACCTCATCTCAGTGGAAGTGACTCTTACTGTGTACTCCTGCCCTTATTCCAGTTTAAAGTTTTAAAATAAACTTTACTCCTTGGGCTTCCCTGGTGGCGCAGTGCTTGGGAGTCCGCCTGCCGATGCAGGAGACGCGGGTTCGTGCCCCGTTTCGGGAGGATCCCGCATGCCGCGGAGCGGCTGGGCCCGTGAGCCGTGGCCATTGAGCCTGCGCGTCCGGGGCCTGTGCTCCGCAAGTGGGAGAGGCCGCAGCAGTGAGAGGCCCGCATAACGCAAGGAAAAAAAAAAAAAAAAAAAAAGATTCTTACCTTCTTTCCATAAAATACATCCTTTGCAAAGGAACTTATTTTGTCTTTCAAAAGTATTGATGGGAGGGTTGGTGAACTTCAAAAACTATTTTGGAGAAAAAGAAACACCAAATTTTACTTTTTTGCCTCTTCGCATTTCTGGTATACCAACCCCAACTCTCCTCTGGCAGGCAGTAGGCTATCGCTCATCATCTAGTAGACAGGAGGTCACTTACAAGAAAATTTAGAAAGAAAATCATGGGTATAAATATGTAATCTGTTATTTCAGATTACAGAACAGATCTGTAATCTGTAATCTGTTCTAGAACAGATCTCTCTATGCTGTTCTCCTGTTTAAAACCCTCTGGTGACCTAGCATTCATGGCATTAAAACTGCATGTCTTATAGCTGCATTCATGGCATTAAAACTGCATGTCTTATAGCTGCAAAATTTCCGACTGGTCTTTCTAGTTTCATTTGTGTCACTCCCCTACTAGGCCAAACACAAAAATCTATTTTCCATTCTCCAAAGGTGTCATGTGTTCAAGTTAATATACTTTTAGGATAGTGTCAGTGTTAAAAGAAGATGGGCTTCTAGCCTGAATATAGGCTCCAGGCCCACATCCACCAACACATTGTTTTGGTCAAGCATCTAAAACTTTATTATCCTTGAAAAAGGCAAAACTGAATGCTACCACTCACTCTGCCTTTTTGGTCTATTTCTTTATGAATTCAAAAAGACAAGGCTGTCCCTGAAAATTGCATAATACTAAAATGCTGCCCACATTTTTCTGTGGATGTATAGTTCCCTGGGCTTGTGGTCATAATTAACGTGGATGAGAAGGATTACTACATTTCTCTTCTCCATGCCCCTTCCCTATGCCAAAGGGAAGGTGATTTTTATTACAGATAAATTCATATTTTTTCCTTTTGTTTTTATTTTATTTATTAATTGGCCTACAATATTATGTTAGGTTCAGGTTACTACATAGTGATTCAATATTTTTGTGCATTACAAAATGATCACCACGACCCCTAGGTCCGTCCTATTGCTGCAAATGGCAAGATTCTTTTTTATTTAATGGCTGAGTAATATTTCTTCCTTTTACTCCTCACATATTAGAAAATCCTGTTGGCTTCTCTCCAAACTATATTCAAAATTGACCACATCTCCACCATTGCCCCTCCACTCCCCTGGACCCCAGCAAAGCTGCCTAAATGAGCTCCTTTTCACTCCACTGACCCTTTAAGGTCTTCCTCACAAAGGAGTCAGAGTGATCCAGTTAAAATGTGAGTTATATTACATCACCTGTCACTGAGCACCCTTTAATAGCTCCCTCCCATCACACTATAAATCAAATCAAATCAAATCAAATCCCATGCCGTAACTCATCCTACAATGTGCTACCTGATTTGTCCTGCCACCTTTTCAGTCTCATTTTCTACTTCATTTCTTGCCATTTCCCCCTGCTCATAGCCCTCCAGCATCAGACCAGCCACTTTATATTTCCTGAAAACATCAAGCCCTGCCGTGGGCCATTTTCAATTGTCTAGAACCTTCCTCCAAAACTTCTTATACAATAGGATTTACTTATTTGTCATGCTTATTGCTAATTTTTTATTTCCCACCTATAGAAAGTAAGCTCCCCAAGGGCAGAGTTCCTTGCTTTATTTACTGGTATATCATAAGTAGCTAGCTAAGTAGCTCAACATTTTTGGTGCTTCTTAAGGATTGGTAGTTGAATGAAAAAATATTGGTTCTTATTGTTGATACTATCAATAACACAAGCTACGCTTAACTCTACACACATACACAACAGTCACACAGCTCCATTTCTTTTCAGCATCAAACAAAGGACAACCATCACAGATTTAACATTTTTGAATATCAATCTTGTAAGGTAAGAATGGAAGAAAAAAATGATAAAGTTAATTACTTTTGTACTGGGTTAGTCAGTCAGGCTTATGTAATTAAGGTTTCTCAAAAATGTTCTCCTTTTCTAATAAATGATGAAGTCTAATATTTACATTTCAGGCTTTGTTTCCACAATAATCCAACTGAATATTTATCATCAGTATTCAGTGAATGTTTTATAGAAAAGTAATTAAAAAATGCCTGCTTAGACATTTCAGAAAGCCATTTCTATATGACTAAAATTACAAGCTCTTGGGGACTCAATGAAATGAATGTGATTTTATCTATCACTGGTCCAAAGAGGGCCAGTTTGTTATGTGGAGTTTTTGCTCACTCTCCTGAGGCATTCTGGTTTGGCATTTTTCATTCAGAATATTCAGATGAGTCCATTCGAGACCATGTAGGTTACATTTTGGATTATGAAACTGCAGACCAAGTAAGCAGAAGAGTTGACAGCATGGGGACACTTTAATGATAATTCCTGCCCATGTTAGCCATGGTTTTCCCATCACTGCAACAATGTTCAGCTGTGTAATCAGTTATAATTTAATTCAGTTCAGGATTAATATCGAAGTCTGAGCATTTCTCTAGTGCAACACTGTTGAGGATTAGCCAAAGCTGGATTCTAAGTTCAGAGACCAGGAGCAACAGAGGAGAGAGAGGGAGGATGAGAAAGGACTGCCAAGATAAAGGCTGGCTCGTGTGGGTATGTCTGCTTTATCCCCTTCACGCTTATAAAATTCTGGAAGACCAGTTTATCTTGGAAAATTAATCTTTAGTATACATCACATTTTGCAAAAAAAATGGTTTATATAAAAATGTCTATACTAGAGTGGCCATGGTGTACATTATAAGTGCATATATATTATATAAGGCATAAGGAGAGAAATAAAATCTGCTTCACACTTCTTCGCTTGGGCAGATTCCAACAACCACCCAGCCGGGCAATAGGCTATTTGATCTCTGCTTTGTTTTGCTCCTTTTGGAAGCAGTGAAATTTGTATGATTAAGATATAGAGAAGCCCTCTATATCAGGTGGTCATGTGCTAAAGTAAGCACCACTGTTCTACATTAGTTAGTAATTCCTATGGGTTTTGTTTCATTAAGTGGGAAGCCATCCTTAATATAAAGCAGAGAAAAGCATCAATGTCACCTGCTCACCTTGGTTGAAAGAATACAAGCCCTGGATTATGTTGCTTGGGTTCAAATCCCATCTCTGCCACTGACTAACTAGACAAGTTTGGGCATGTTACTTAACCTATCTCTGCCTCTAGATTTTCTCTGTAAGGATAATAATAACACCTTCCTTAAAGGATATCTTAGGATTTAACTTAAATAGTGCTGTAGTAGTCTGCTTAGGCTGCCCCAACAAAATACTGCAGCCCAGTAGCTTAAACAACAGACGCTTATTTTCTCACAGTTCTGGAGGCTGGAAGCCCAAGATCAACATGCTGGCACGGCTGGTTTCCTGGGAGGACTTTCTTCCTGGCTTGCAGACAGCAGCCTTCTTGCTGCGACCTCTTCTCTGTGTACAGGCACTCCTGGGGTGACTTCCTCTTCTTAGAAGGACACCAGTCTTACTGAACTAGGGCTCCATTCTTATGAGCTCATTTAACCTTAATTACTTCCTTAGTGGCCCTGCTCCAAATACAGTCACAGTAGGGGTTTAGGGCTTCAACATATGAACTTTAGGAGGACACAATTCAGTCCAGAGCAACTACATATTCAGTGCCTGACACATAGTAACTTCACAATAAATACCGGCTCTTATTATGTGATATGCTTTTACTCTTTTCTCAGATGTGTATATGACTCCTACTTTCAACATTCGTCACTTTGGCTGGTTAAAAAGTCCAGTTTATAAGTAGAGGCAAATTTACATGAGTAATCCCCAATGACTGCATTTATTTAAAATGACAGTGTAGTTTTGTTTCTAGTGGGATGATCTGAATGCAGACATATCTATCTTACCCATTAATTTATGTAATTTTGTAAAAGGCACTTGACTGTAATCTTGTACAGTACGTCACTGCTCAATGTCAGCAGACTATAGTCTGTGGGCCAACGCTAGGTCTGTGGCTTGCTTTTTTTATACATCATGTGAGCTAAGGATGTTTTTTACATTTTTAAAGTGTGGCAAAACACACACACACACACACACACACAAGAAGCCTATGTGACTGACACTTTACGGGGTTCATGAAGTTGAAACTATTTAGTATCTGGCCCTCTCCTGAAAGGGATCACTGCCTCTGCTACATGGAAGGAGTTTAACTTGAGCTCTTCAAATACACCCATTTCTCATCGTGCAAACACCTCGGCTTCACCTCGGCTTTCCTCTATCCTGAGCAAGGCTTCACTAGTTACCCCCAGCATTTTCTCTTGATCTTCTGTCTTTTGGGGAGAAGTAGCCCTACAGTCTCTGGCCTCCGTCTCACCAGCTTCTGAGAAACGTGCTAAGTATAGTTTCACCTTTTCCTGGTTCCCGGGACCCACTGATGGCCTCAGAAGTGAGTAAGGATCATGGTGTTTTTGAGCTGCTTTTTCTATTTGATACCGCTTATGGTCCGGAAGGATCTCTCGTTTCTTGCTGTTGTTGTTCTGTGCATCTTTAAAATCTTCTCCTGCTTTCCATCTGCTGTGGGCTGGGAAAAGAAGGAGAAAAAAGAAATCATGATTGAAGAATACTTGGTATCTATCAGGTTTCATTAGATTCTTTTCATAGGTTAGGTTCTTTAATTCTCATAACATAACTTTATGGTTAGATGCCATCATTTCTGCTTTACAGATGAAGAAAATGAGCCTCAGTCAGCTTCAGAAGGGTTAATTTACTTGAATTCAAGCCCAGTCCTTCTGGCTCCAAAATTTAAGTCCTTTCATCAAAGAAACCAAAAAACCTGGCTGACTTGAATTGTAAGTAACATAAGGGCAAACAGACGGAAATGACGCTTTTCACGAATAAAGTGCCCAGTGCTGAAGTGTCCTGAGACTTGTTTTGTTTTGCTCCTCGCTCTTAGCTGTGTTACGGATAATTCAGTTGTCTGACAAACAACTTCCAAATTAGTGAGGTGTTGTGATGACACTTCCCTAGTTCAAATATATCCTTGGAGACCATTAATTCAATACACTCATTCAGAGGTAAATATTGAGAAAGTGTGTGTACTTATAACCCTAGAGAAGGTCCAAAAATGAGTATGGTTATGGAATTATGGCTCATTTCTAATGTTATGCACATAACTCTCTCTATATAGGTATGAATGTATGTGAACACACACACACACACACACACACACACACACCCATTTATTCATGCATGCACCTTGGAGACCCAACTAGAACATTTCTGCTCACTTCTGTTTTACTCTTCCAGCCTTTTCCCCAAGGCAGGTTTTAAGTTAAACTCCTGGGATGCATCTGACGTCCACTCTTCCTCCAAGCCTCCTATACAACGTAGGTCCTTGTACATAACTCTGCCTGCCTGAAACAAACACATTATGAAGATACATGTTCACTGAGAAAGCAGAAACCCAAAGTATAGGATTTAATAAATTGTTTTGGAGATCTTTTAAATTACCTAATACCAGACTCTAAAATATTTTAATTTCTACATCATTATTACATAAATGCTATATATGATTGTCTTTGCACAATAACAAACACTTGAATAAAAAGATAAAAAGCAACGTCAGTACCATATCAAGTTAGCCCTGAGGTTTAGCTTCAGGCAGAGTCTGATAGTCTCACCAGAGCAGGGAAGAAATTCTGGGCTTTAAGGGATTAGAGATATAAGGCGACTGTAATGGCACACTCGGTTTTTCTTCCCAAAGTTTTTGAAAAGCAGCTCACGATGGACAGTATGAGATATTTATTGAGATGGAAATTTACTTTAGTTCTCTTTGCATATTTCTTTCCCTGTGACAAGCAGGTGGGTCTCACTGTTCTCTCCTGTCACAGGGAAGGATTGAACTCCAGATGGAAAACAGAAGGTGGTTAAAATCACTCCTTTCCTGGAATTTGGGTTCCGAAAGCCCAAGCTCTTTTAGAGTGCTTTGCTAAGGGGAGCAAGTAGGATGGGAGGTAGTCTGAACAGCTAAGAGGAAGGAGAGAAGATTCCCTTATAGAGAGGCATAAAAATCGCTGGATTCCCCAAACAAGAGTGACCTCTGCCTCACCCCAAGAGTACCTGCAGAGAGGTGGAAAGCATTCACAGAAGAATGGCTGCATGTCCTCCAGAGGAGGATGAACTCTACAGACTGTGTCTTGGAGCATCAAGAAAATTCCTAAGTTGGCTACATGAAAGGTCCCACTGATTGGGACTAACAGGATACTGGGTGCCATATCACCATGCTGACCTAAAGGTAAGAGTCGTTTCCCCAATTTCTAGATACCTCAAGACACGCTCATACTCTTGTGGAACGTGGAGAAGGAGAGAGGCCTCCAGAAATAACTGAGATGGAGTTTCAAAGGCAAATTTATTTTGAATTAAAAACAATAAAGAACTATGGTCTAACTTCTGTTGCTGGGTTTGCGGACAAAAGTTTCAAACAAGTACATTCCAAAGGGAATTCTCTCCACACATTCAAATCACAGGGCTCTCCCAACCTCTCCTGGGGCTGGTGCTGCGGTGAACTGGGCCACCATTATTCATGCCAAGAAGGCCACTGCTGCCTGAGCGACGCAGTTCAGTGTGAGTGGCCCCTGGTCTGCAGAGATCTCCTCTGTCTGGCATGACGAAACACCACCTTCTCTTCTGTGTCTTCCATCTCCCCTCTTACAACTTCAGTGTGATGGCAAAGGGGACCCTTTAGTATCGTTATCAGCCCTTAACTCTAAATTGACACACAAAATATCTTCTGACTTTTCCTGATCCTTTTAATAACATGTGCAAACATCTGTTCTAGTGTCTGGCTCACTAGACACCCCAAAATATTACCATACAGATAGTTATGCTCTTATCTTCTAGGAACTCTTATTTCCCTAGAAAATACTTCCGTGTGCTAAACTGGGAGATTCTATATTCTTACAAGATCCACCATGATCCAAACTGACCAGTTATCATTCTTTTTCCTCTGGTCACAATTAATTGGTATATGAATGGATATGTGACCCAAACCAAGCCAATTAGAAACCCTTTCTGAGTTTTTTATTTGTTTGGGTTGTATGTGTGTGTGTGTCTGTGTCTGTGTGTACTTTACTGAAACTAAAAGATCCATTCCCCTTTTAGTTTGGGAAGTTATAACACATACAATTCAGGAGCTGTTAGTGGTCATAAGGCCAAGTCTGTCATAAGAAAAAGCTACTTTCATGTAAAAGAGACTGAAGCAGAGGCAAGAGGTGGTGGATGTCCTATAGCCTAATTTTATCCCTTCCCTTCTTCTCATTTTTAATAAACATATTCTTTGGAGTCCATGAACCAATGAAGTATTTTTCAATTTGCGTTTCTGGCATTTGGAACCTTAGGATTCTTGTTTCTGTGTTTCGTCATGCCAGGCAGAGGAGATCACTGCAGACCGGGGCCACTCACACTGAACTGCATCGCCCAGGCAGCAGTGGCCTTCTTGGCATGAATAATGGTGGCCCAGTTCACCGCAGCACCAGCCCCAGGAGAGGTTGGGAGAGCCCTGTGATTTGGATGTGTGGAGAGAATTCCCTTTGGAATGTACTTGTGTGAAACTTTTGTCCGCAAACCCAGCCACAGAAGTTAGACCATAGTTCTTTATTGCTTTTAATTCAAAATAAATTTGCCTTTGAAACTCCATCTCAGTTATTTCTGGAGGCCTCTCTCCTTCTCCACGTTCCACAGGAATGTGAGCATGTCTTGAGGTATCTAGAAATTGGGGAAACGACTCTTACCTTTAGGTCAGCATGGTGATGTGACACCCAGTATCCTGTTAGTCCCAATCAGTGGGACCTTTCATGTAGCCAACTTAGGAACTTTCCATTGCTTTGAAGGCCAAAGACACTTCTGTAAATAAATATCAGGATTGAAGGACTCAGATTCAACCATAATCACAAGATTACTTCTAAAAGCATTATTTACATATTGATCTTCTTTTCCTATTTATAAACTTATATCTGGTCAAGGAAATGAATGGAAAATCCAGAAGACTGCGGAGAAAATAAACATTAACACTTGTAATATGTATACTTTGAAAGATTTTCCTCTACCTAGATTGCTTTTATGTACAGAGGTGATATTCAAAACACTGAATCACCAGCACAGCTGCATAGCTCACCAACCAGTCAGAACAAAGCTGGATGATAATGAATAAGAATCTTGAACCCTCCTTCCAAATCCCTGTCCCAGGCTTTAGCTCATAGTTACTTTATCTTGAGGAGGTCCAGGGTTGCCATATTTGGGAGAAGCCCTGTGTATAGTGGTGGTGGTGGCAGAGGTCTTGGTGCAGTGGCTATTTACCAACAGATATAGAGGTTCTTTGACAGTTTAACAACTGGTATGGCCATCTGTACCAGTACATACTGATGGAGTTATTAGCCTGGGACATGTAATAATTCCTTACAGTTTGTGTTTTCTTCACTTAGCAAAATCTAGTGAACATTTTCCTATGGCAAAATATATTCCTATATGTGAGAACTTTCTAACTCATCTTTGGTGATGAACTATAAGCATGCCAAGATAATGATCCCTTAGTCTTTTGCCGTGGCTACGTGGGCATGTACCACCAGCTTCCAGAACCAGTCACCTCAAGCCAACTCTACTGTTTACCCTAGTATGTTATAAAAATACTGTCATTTTCTCCATGTGTCATGATGTGAAAGGGTTGGGAAGAACTGTTCTACAACATGGCTTTTAACAGGAACATATCATCCCATTATATGGCTATAATATGGTTAACTTAACCAACCTGCTATTAGTGGATTTTCATCTTGTTTCTCTTTTTTTCCCAATATTTTATTTTATTCCTAGAGGACATGGTTATACGTATGTCTGGTTATTTTTAAATATTTTATTTATGTATGTATGTATCTATTTATTTATTTATTTTGGCCGCGCTGCGCAGCATGTGGGATCTTAGTTCCCCAACCAGGGATCGAACCCAAGCCCTTGGCAGTGAGAGTGCGAAGTCCTAACCACTGGACCGCCAGGGAATTCCCTATATGGTTATTTTTTAAGACAAGTTCCAGAAAGAAGAATTTTGATATATTGGGTCCTATTTAAGACTTGGACACAGAGTATAAAATTTCCCTGCCTTTCTATGAGTTCCTAAGAATACACGTTCTAGATCTAGATTGTCAGTGTGTGCATCCCTGTTTCATCACCTTATTAGATGTATGACTCGATGACTCTGTGCCTTAGTCTCCTTGATGAAAATGGAGTTAATCATAATATTTTCCTCACTTGATTGTAGTGAGGACCAATGAGTTAATACATATGGGGCACTTAGAACAATCCCTGGCTCATTGTTATTCATTAAATATTAGCTATTTTCTTTAGTAGTAGTAGTTTCTGTTAATTTTAAAGTTTTACAATTTTCACTCACCTTAGAAATATATAAGAATATGTTTTCTTGGGAACCCTCCTACACTGTTGGTGGGAATGTAATTTGGTGCAGCCACTATGGAAAACAGTATGGAGGTTCCTCAAAAAACCAGAAGTTGCCATATGATCCAGCAATCCCCCTCCTGGGCATATTTTCGTAGAGAACTCTAATTCGAAAAGATAAATGCACCCCAATGTTCATAGCAGCACTATTTACAATAGCCAAGACATGGAAGCAACCTAAATACCCATCAACAGATGAATGGATAAAGGAGATGTAATATACATACATATATATACCTACAATGGAATAGTACTCAGCCATAAAAAAGAATGAAATAATGCCATTTGCAGCAACATGGATGAACCTAGAGATTACCATACTAAGTAAGAAAAAGACAGATACCATATGTTATCACTTATATGTGCAATATAAAATATCATACAAATGAACTTATTTACAAACTAGAAATAGACTCAGACATAGAAAACAAACATATGGTTACCAAGCAGGAAAGAGGGTAGGGGGATAAATTAGGAATTTGGGATTAGTGGATACAAATTACTATATACAAAATAGATAAAAAACAAGGTCCTACTTTATAGCACAGGGCACTACATTCAATATCTTGTAGTAAACCAAAATGAAAAAGAATACAAGAAAGAATATATATATGTAACTAAATCACTTTGCTGTACACCAGAAACTGAATCACTTTGCTGTATACCAGAAACTTTACAACATTGTAAATCAACTATACTTCAATTAAAAATATTTTTTAAAGAATATCTTTTCTCTCACAGTCTCAAAGGAACTGTGAATTAAATTCTTTATAATTATTTCTATAATATCAATATGATTTGCTTTTAGAAAAATGCAAAATTACAAAATTGAGATTTATGAGATTACAAATCTTTGGTAGAAATATGTTTTGCATTTTGCTCACTTTCTATAAGTTTGTTTGTCCAATTCAGGGATTTTTTAAACATGGAAAACTTTCTGGGAGCCCTAGACACCTATTACCCCATTCTGGGTAAAATGAAAAATAGAAATGCCAAAGCAATCAGAGCCTCACAGCTGGATGCTCTCTAGACAGAGAGTTTTACAATCTTGGCTGCCCACTGTAATCACCTGGGACATTTTAAAAGGCACTCATGACTGGACCACACCCCCAGAGATTGTAATTTAATTGGTCTGATTTAATTACCTGGCATAGGGAGTGTTCAAAGCTCCCCAGGTGATCCTAATGTGCAGCCAAGACTGGGAATCATGGTGTAGGTGGGTACCGATTAATTCAGGATCAGTTGGGTGTGTCTGTGGGGCTGCGTGCTGGAGAGAATGACTTTCATAATCAGTCGACTCTCCAGGCCAACTGAGTCACTTGCCACCAGGTAAACTGGCTACAGAGCCTTCTTAAACTGGAACAAAAACATCCAATTCAGCTAGACGTTGCAATATCTTGAAATTTTTTGCTCTGGACAGTTACTTTAACTTTCAAATTTTCTTTTTCTTAAAAATCATCCCAAATGTTATCCCTGCATTTGGTGGTGGGAAAGATCACAACATAACAGATATTTCATGTTCTTGAATATGTTTCTTCTGTGTTTTGTTGCTACTGATGAAGCAAGCAATCACAAAAAGATTAAATGCACACGAAACAGCCTGGATAACATGCGCCCTGGGTACAACGGCTTTGCTCTTTTGTCTGCTTTGAGTGTAAGTGTCTTGAAATTCAGTATTTTAAGGAAAGAATACTTCACTTGGACTACAAACTATAAACTGAAATTGTCCTTGAACTGGGAATATTCAACCACAATGTGATTTCAATGGAAAGATTTAAGAGCAGCTTCAAAGAAGTCAGAAACCTAAGGACGAGAAGATGCTGATGTGTTAGGAAAGTCTACAATATTTGCTTCTGTGGTTTTGAAGATGTAAATAGAAACAGCTATGGCAAAGAACTTCTATAATTAGGTTTCATCCTGATTCCAAAAGTTGCTTCTTACAGAGCTTTTAATAGTATGTGAAAATCACTGTTTAAAACTCTGGGTTTGAATTTCCTGCCACTTTAATGAAAAAATTAGTATTTTCAAGCTTTGGGGGTTTTTCTAAAGTCATGCACTAAACAAGCAGAAGTCCTCTGTTGCCCAAAGGTTTTGGTGGAGGGTGGACGCTCTGGTAATTTTCTTCTCCCCGGGCACAGTCTTTCTCTAAGAGTCAGAGAATGCGTTTAAATCAGAAATTAAATGGATTACGGATCTAAACTGTGGGTGTAGTTATGGACAGACACTGGCACTTGGACCAAACAGATGTGCTCTTTAAACATGGTGACCATACCCAGTTGTTCTTCCAAAAGCACAACAGAGAACAACCTTGCTCAGTTAGTCATACTTCCCTGAAGGGCCACCACCTAGAGTGGCATCTGCATTCAGCAGTGAGATGGGGCAACCACATCCTACCCTGGAAAGGGAACCCTTATCATTTTCCCTCAATCCAAACTGCCAGGCAGTATCAGGTCCCTCTCATGAGCTCACCAAATGTGCTGTTTCCTTACTTGTTTTACCACTCTGGTGAATTCTTTGTAGGTCTAAATCCTATAGGATATAAATCAAATCTGGAGAAAGACTCTGAATAAGCCTCCACCACCTCCAACCAAATTTTATCCAGGTGCAAAGTAGACCACGTGAGAATAAGAGAACCTAAATCCTGTCTATAACTGAAAGAACAGAGTATTATTGGTAAGTGATCAAGGAACATTTATGGCATTCTTGAGTTTCATTTAACATTTTGCTGAGAAGTTTCAGGAAAAAATTTAATAGCAATGGTGACTGATGGAATCAAGTAAGTGAATCAAGTCAAACTGCAGTTGTGTTACTTTTTATATACCAGGGAAAAAAAAGTTAGTTCTGGATTAGTCTCTTGGATACTAGATAGGGAAAATCTAGCCTGGTGTACCCCATAATTTGCAGAGATGGCAGTGAGCCTTGGCATATATCCTATAGAAATTAGTCAAATAAGATTAGTTCTGGGTTCCTCCAAGAATTCAGGATGCTATTTGATGATCACTGTGGGATTCTCCTGGACTTGAATTTACCCAATAGGACCTGAAAAACTTCCAGCAGTGGTTCTCAAATTTTATTTCTCATAATTCTCTGTAGAGAATTAAAAAAAAATTATCCATACTCATAGCCCATCCCAGAATGTCTGAATCAGAATCTCTGGTGGCATGTATTTTGAAGAAATATTCATAGGTGTTTTTGATGCACAGCAAAGTTGAGCATGTCTGAATTTAGGTGAATAGAAGGGATCAAGTTTCCCACGGGAAACTAGCTAGCTCTTCTGAGGGACTAGAGATTTTTTTTTTTTTTTGGGACTAGAGATTTTTTAGGATTGTTCCAGATCATCTTGGCAGTCCTTTCAGGGGAACTCAAATCATTCAAGATATTCTAATGAACAAGATTGGTTACAGAAAGGAGAAAGGACACTCTTTAACTGTAAGGAGCCTTTGAACATCAAAGAGCTGTGCACTTGAAAGCATTATTCCAATCAACTTTTTTCCACAAGAATTAAGTTTGGAGATGATTTTTATTTTTGCTTTGCAAATATTACAAAAAAGCATGATAACTCCTTCAATTAGACAAACTTATATTTTCTGTAATACATGCTTCATGTAAATATTTTCCTGTTTTTATATTTGTCATATTATATATCATTCCCAAGAATGCTTTCATTAGAAAATATTTTCCAAAATATGATCATACAGTTCATAAATAAATTTTATACAATTTATTTGATGAAAAGGAGTATCTCTAGGAGGAGAAATTTGGACTAATATTTATTGATCTCCTCATATACATTTATTTAATTATGGACTGGTTATTATTCTTCTCATTTTACTGTTGAAAAAAATTGAAGTTCAGATTAAGAGGAATCTCCAACACTGTACAGTTGTTAAGTTATAGTGTCAGTATTTAAACTCAAGTCTGGCTGATTCCATAGTTCCTATTTACCAAATTGCATTATACGAGGACAGTCAATAGAGAAGTAGGTGTCCTTTCTTAATTCTTAAAAATTCATCTGGAGTGTTAGTCTGTATTCACAGCATGGCCATAAAGATTAGACAACTGGATATCTACTAAGACTTTTTCATCTTTCTTATTTTCTAATTTTTCACAAAGGAGTATATAGATACTTTAAGGAATAATTAAGGGGATCCAATTAAAAAAAAATCTACTGTCTTCTTAACCAACTAAGAAATAATACAAAAGAGTAAGGTAGGTGGGGACCAAATTTTTGCCTTTATTGTGGACAGTTTAGGCTGAAGGATATGGCTTAACTCAGAAGGAAAGTGGGGCTCCTAAAACTGAATTACAGTTTTAAACAGACTTATCCATCCGGCACAGGCAGCCGCCAGAACACTGGAAGCTTGAAGGAACAGAGTTAAAGGTATGCCTTCTGGGGCTTCCCTGGTGGCGCAGTGGTTGAGAGTCCGCCTGCCGATGCGGGAGACTCAGAAATTCCAACTGATTTTCCAATTATTTTTATTGTCTGAGCTAATTGTTACACAAGTGTATCACTGCTCCCGACCGGCATTACAAAAAAAAAAAAAAAAAAAAAAAAAAAAAAAAAAAGGTATGTCTTCTGTAGCCAAGCTTCTTTTCAAGAGAAAATTCTAGATCTCTCCAAACTCACCAGTCAGATAAGCTGCTCCACCGGGGGCAGAGAAAGTCCAGCGCTGCTACACCTATGAATCTCCCTTCAAATGGGAGAAAAAAAAATCAGAATTAAAGAAAAAGTGCTTCTCCTGGTCAGAAAACTGTGTCAGGAAGATTTTCATATGCTTAATAAAAATGTGTAAGGACACATCTAAAGTTAAACTTTATTTGCTGAGTTAGAGGAAGAAGCAAAAACCTAGCAAAACAGCTCCCACATCCACATATTTACAGACCGGTCCACTGAAGAAGGAAAAAAAAAAAAAAAGCCTCAGGTGGAAAATCATTTAGTATCAATGTTTCTAGTATGTACTAATCAAGCACATATTCAAGTCAAGGGTTTGAGGTGTCATGAATACTATCAGTGTCAGAGAAGTTAATAATGAGGACATTTCTACTGAACTTTTAAAAAAATCTTGCTTTGTAGTTCCTCCACCTTTTTGGTAAACTTTGCCTTAAATTTAGGTTATCTTTGAGGACACATTCCTCACCATAAGTCCTTTGTTCTGTACTAAGACTGAGAGATTGCAGAAACTATAGCATTATCCACTTAGTTCTAGATATTCCTTTGATTCTTCTTTAGTCTGTTTGAAGAAATATTTCCACCATTTAATATTTGTAAACATGTGGGGTATTTGTTCAGCTGGTAGTTCATTTACACCAGCACACATTAATTCATAATTAGTGTGAATTTAATGAGTTAAATAATTTCTAACAACTTCTTACTCTTCATGAGTTTTTAATTTACACTTTAAAAATGATGTGTAAATATGAAGGCAGATTTCTGAATAGTTTAGTCCAACCTTCCTACCCCATTCTCCTAAAAAGTTTTTATATCAGATTCCTTAAATTTGAGCCAATATTTGTTTGATTTAACATCTCAAAAATCAGAGAAATACTGGAGCTGGAAGGCACTGGGTCTAATATCCTCATTTTGTAGATAAGGAAACTTGGACTTAAAAAAATTAAGTGATATGACAAAGATCACAGAATAACTTCTTTAGTAGAGCTGAAACTGGAGTTAAGTTCTTGCAACCCCTGAAAGGGCTTTTCAGCACCACTTGCTTTATTTTCCAATTTATTTTCATACTACTACTGTCTAGCTTAAAAATTCTCAATCCTACTTGCTTTGTTTTGCTGTTTGATAGTGGTTTTTATTTTTTTTAAAAATGTCTGGTGTGATTCTACTGAGGAAAATGTTCTTTTATTGCTCTTATTGTTCCTTTTATACTGTAATATAAAATTTTTTTTAATTTTTAAATCACATGATATCAAAATTCTTACAAAGCATTTGGTTTATCTCCATTCAGCTCTAATTTTAATAGTCAATTCTAACTTCATGAAGGATCTGCATGGGCACTTTCCATTTACCGAATGTTTCAGTTCTTGGCTTTGTTTTCCCAGACCTGGTATTTAATTTGGATTTGACTCCCATCACCTGCATTTTGCAGAGGTCCCTTTGCCGCTTCCAAGCGTATGTGTCAGATTGGGAGAAATGTCCTTGCCTGTTTCTTACATCAGAAGATGTTTAAGTGCATTTCCCAAATAAGAAGCCCTGTTTTCCACCTGGCTGCTGTGAGTAACTTCAACATCTCTGGGGATGACCATGTCTGTTCTGGGAGGTTCTCCTTGGAGTCTGATTGTGTAAAAAAAATCTGCTTCTTTTCTGGACGCACTTGGAAGTCTCTCTTTTGTTCCCACTTGATTATAAAACATGTTCAGCTGCTCCACATCAGAATAAAACATTACTTTCCCGCCCAAAGATTTTTGCATTGTCCAAGGCTAATTAGATGGTCAGATTTATCGTCCAAAATTTGAAATCAGGTTTTGTGCCTCTTAGCAATGATTTCCATCAACACGATGCAGCCATCATACTTTTCCAACACAAAACATATGAATCAGGGCATAAATGTTTAGAAATATCTTGATGTAAAATAGACCGTAAAATGCAGCATAGAGTAGCATATGTTGACACAGCGGGAAACAACGGGTTCCAAAAGAAATGAGCCTAATTTTCTGATCCACTGGTGTAAGAGTGACTGGACTTGGATGAGGCACAAAAGAAGCCATCTGAGGATGTAGCATGCCAGAGGAAAGGGACATTTTGATAATCCTGCCCTTCTCAGGAGCACATACACTTTGATATGAGACCCACTTTGATGTGAACACACAGAGGACAGAGTGTGGGAAATGGACCTGTTTTCCTATGTTTCCTCCCACCCATTTCACGGTTGCAGCAGTAATGCCCCACGTACACAAGTGGAGGCTTCATCAACAACTTCCAGGCTCTCAGGATGAGGAACAGTTGGAGTCCTCATCTACGAGTCAGATCTACTCTGGCTAAAGCATCATATAATTGAAATAGGATTACATTTTTAGTGTTGAATTATTGATTGATGTCTCTCTTCCTTCTACATGTATGGACCCAGCCTAGCAATGTGAATCAGCAATCTAAAATACATGGTATAAATGTCTCTCCCCACCCCATTTTTTATCTTTTCACAACCTTCAGCCAAAAATAAAATAAAATAAAGAACGGAATTTCTCAGGAACTGTTAGGGAGCCAAAAAATATGCTACATGCATTAGGTTTATGTCAGATGTAGGATCTAAGGGAAACAAGAAATGCAGGAAAGGTTTAAAAATCAAATTGAGTCTGAGAGGAAGCAGTCTCTGGCTTGGCGCCTTAATGGACGGCAGAAATGATGCAGGGAGGATTATAAGTCACTCATTTCCCAATTAGATCTGATTTTCCCTGACAGCACCATAAAACCATGTCTCCACACAGCAGTAAAACTCATATTCCACTGATCAGTCAGGTTCTTTATTGCTGATTAGGTTTCCTGAATAAGTTCAGTAGTAGCCCTAATGAAATAGCTTCAAATTTGTTGGATGGAGAGAATTGGAGCCTTGTTTAATAGTACCGTTTCAGTTAAGATTTTCACAACTCTTGCCAAATGGAAACTGAAATAAAGTTTTAGCATATCCAACCTGGCTATTTTCATGACAGACAAGTTATTGGTCTTGAAGCCCCATCAACATAGCAGCATCATATAGGGAAGGTCACTGGCATATGGGAAAGGCCAGCAGATGTGGACTATGGACGTGATCTGTCCAGAACCATTCACTTCATTCCATGGTCAAGAGTTTCCTTGCTGCCTGTAAAATGGGAAGTTGAACTAGAGATCTCCTCCAGGTGTAACCACTGTGGTCCTAGGAACAGGACAAAATAAATGTCCTAGGAACAGGACAAAAAGAAATCACATTGAGTCTGGTTTCCTTCATGAGAACACTTCAGCCAAAACAATCACAATTAAAATAGCATGTGAGAAATTAGTGTTTTGGGTATCACTATTTATGAAGCAAATAGATCAAATGTCTTACGGACATTTTGGATAGGACCAAATAAATATCAAGGGCCTACTGGCATGAACCAAGTGTCTTATAGATGTTTTGGGCAGGACCAAATATCCCGCAAGGGGAAAGGAGAGGAGAGAGGCGAACACTGACTTGAAGTCAAGAGTGTGGACAGCAGGTCCCTGAACCAGTTTGTACAGAGAACATCATTGAGAGAAAGCAGTTCCTGTCCCCCTTCCACTGCCATTACAACCAGGAGGTGGCTGCTGTGCAGAGAGGGGGCTAAGGGCAGCGTGCACAGCTCTGATGGTGCTGGTCACCCCCCAAGCCCTGGACAAATGCAATGTAGGCAGAGCTCTGTCCTGGCCCTGTCAGATTTCTCCATGAAATCCTCTCTTTCGCTCTCTCTCCTCTCCTTCATGACCAACACAAAACACCCAGATGTTAGTCCCAAAGAAATCAGTTTCCCCTCCACCAGGAATCCGGTCTCCCAATTATCCTCTTCTTGTTCGTTATAAAACATCCCATTCGGAGATATTCACGTGATTACAATAATTTGCCCATGAGAATATGAAAAGTAATCTTTAACCCTCCAGTTGGTTGCTGTTTATACCCTAAAGTACTTCTGGTGTTCTACTCAAGAGGAATTCTCATTTGTAATATATGCAGTGGATTTTATGGCACCAGAGTGCTGTTCATCCAAACTCCCGGAAGGAATGAAACAAAGAAATTAACTTTATCTCATTTAATCTTCACAAATTAGCAAGGCAGGCTTTATTTTTTCTACTTTTTATAATTGACTGAAATTCAGAGGGGTTAAATGACTTGCCCAGAACTTAGTAACTCCATGTTCTAAACACTCAACATGTCTTTGTACTTCATCACATCAGAATTTTTAATATGAAGTTTCAGAAGTGTTAATTTTGAAGGCAAATTAAGAGTCTTTTCTATTTATGATGTTAGAACATAGGAGTGTTATTCTTAAAATAACAGGTGCTTTTTATCTGGAAAGACCTGAGTTTGAATCCCAGCTAACTTGATCTGAGACTAAGTGAAGGCCCTTCAGATGTTTTGAGAATCATTCTCATCTCTCCAGTGAAGGGTGATGGAAAGCCAAACGTGGAAGCAATGTGGAGTGTACACTTGAGGACGTTTAGGTCAGAGGGAGGCAGACTACTGGGGGGTTTTGTAATAACACAGGATGCTGAGTTAGGGACACAGATCTAGAGACAGAGATCAAAAGATGTTAGAGTAATAATACAGGACACTGAATTAGTGCTATAGAGCTAGAGTGTCATAGATCTAGAGTTAGAAGTATTATCTTGGTAGCCAATTAGATGGTTGGTTTAGGACTATTTCACAGCTCAGAAACTGAATTAAGGGAACCAATTAGTCTACTTTTTCAGGTATTATTATTGACAGTCTTCAGATAATATTTTTTATTTATTTATTACCACTTTATTTCTCCCAAAAGGAAAAATCATGTCGAAGAGCAAGTTAAGACAAGATTGGTTATAACAAGACAGTTTTCTGTGACTGAGCCCCTCAGGAGAAAAATCACGACAGAGAACTGGATTCAGAAACCTGTTGGTCCAGTCATTCTGTCCAGAACTCAGAGAGTATTGAAGATTTTCCCCTGTGATGACTTTCTCAGCCACAATCCAACTAGATCTGTATCAATTAATTGTATTAATCAATTCAGATAAATTTCATGTAACTCAGTTCCTTCAAAGAATGTGGAAATAAGTAAATGACCTATTGTACCTTACTTCCATTCACTCCTTCATCCAAAAAAATAATGATAACTAAAGGTTAGGCCTTTGCTGGGCATTGGAGATAGCATGTCCCTACCCGTTGGGCAATCAGAGAGTTCATGTTTGCAGAAAGGTGTAATAGGGGCATGCACAGAGTATGGTGGAAACACGAAACCTGAAAAAACTAAGACCTGCAAATGAGCAAAGGATTCTGAGAGGAGATAAGTTTTGAGGGTTGTATAGGAACTACCAAGACAAAAGGGAAGGCAAAGAGAAGGTAGAACATAGGCAAAGAAAGGAAGAGTGACACAATGTGGCATTTGGAAAACAGGAAATACTGCCAATGTTCCCTGGGGAATAGGACAAATGTCTCAACTCCTTCCACTCTCTCTCTCTCTCTCTCAGCGTACATAAGAACATATACAAAAAAAGAAAAAAATGAGTGCGTTTTGCCCCTCTACTCTTGACTCTGTTCTGAGAAACAAAACCAGTAAGATACATACACGTATATGTATATGTATTGATATGTATTAAGAGTGGAGGGGGGAAAAGCATTTGTTCAACTTTTTTGAGGTTTAATTACCACATAAAATTGTAAGATACTTCAAGTGTACATGGTGAAAGGATTCCTCCCATCTAGTTAATTAACACATTCATCACCACACATATATACATATTTACCTTTAAAAAAAAAAATCTTGTCTTATAGCTGAAAGTTTGCTCCCTCCTTTTACCAACCTTTCTCCATTCCACGCCCACCCCAGCCCTTGGCAACAACTTTTCTGCTCTCTGTTTCTATGAATTTGACTTTTTTTTCTTTTTTCGATTCCACATATAAGTGATACCATGCAGTATTTGTCTTTTTTTATCTGGCTTATTTCACTTAGCATAATGTCTTCAGGGTACATCTACGTTGACACAAATAGCAAGGTTTCCTCCTTTCTCATGACTGAATAATATTCCATTGTGTGATATATATATATATATATATATCCCACATCTTCTTTATCTACTCATCCATTGACAGACACTTAGGTTGTTTCCTTGCCTTAGCTGTTGTGAATAATGAACCTGGGAGTGCAGATATCTTTTTGTATCCTGTTTTCATTTTCTTTGGATATATACCCAGGAATGATTTGCTGGATCATAAGGTAGTTCTATTTTTCATATTTTGAGGAACCTCCATACTGTGTTCCATAATGGCTGCACCAAATTACATTCCCACCAACAGTGCATAAGGATTCCCTGGAGAAAAGGCATCCTTGATGATAATTTTGAATCAGATCATACCATATCTGAAGCTAGTCATCCCTGGAATGTCCCAGTTGAAGAGCCTATAAATTTCTTTTTTAAGAAAAATAGCATTAGTTTGATTTCATTTACTTACAATTGAGGGATTATTGATTGATACATAAATAACCCAAGCCAAAAAAAAAATCACAAAAGTTATTTTCTTCTTTCATAAATATTCCTAAAAGCACTGAAGGTGTCTAAGTCAGAAAACCATTCATAAAGGCAAAAATAACATTCATATACATATACACCTATATAAACACTACCTCTATATTTGAAGCTGCCAAAAATTCCAACCAAATAGGACAGGTACCCCTAGGCTTTAATGCACCAGAACTCGTTGCTTTTCATAAGAAAGATTTTATTTCCCCAGCTGATCAGAGAGTATTCTTGGAGAAAAATCTGTTGATATTCCCCTTGCTGAGTTTTAAATAACCTGAGTATGTGTGATATATCTTTTGTAGTGGGTACTTCAGAGAAAAAACATTGCTTTTAAATCTCATGCATGCCCCAAATGTAATGTGAAATAAATTCCACGTGAATGAGCTCCTGCCATGTCTAAATACTGAATTGTAATATGCAAGTTTCTCCAAGATGGGCCATTTTTTTTGTGGTCTTAAAAGCATCAAAGCTAAGAGGATTGATAAATTTTAAATCTCTCTAGCAGATTTCGTGTAAAGCTGTAAGTTTATATCTCCATGCAGCTCTAGTAGCAAAAACATGAGTAATTCATTCTGAGGTTTCCCCAGGAACTCAAGCCTGTTCAATTAACAGGGTGCATTTCACTCAACATAGGAAAGCTGTGAATAAAAATAATGTTGATACCGACAGCCTTCAGTCTGCCCTCCAGGAATTTGTATTTCGTCTTTGAGATGAACCTAGTGTCACAGAGTGTAGTCTCTGAATTTTTCCATCTTGTTTCGGCATGCTTCCAAAGCTCTCAGATTGTAATTAGAAGCTCTGAACAATTGAATCTCTGTTTGGTGGCTCACTGCTATAGGGAGTAAAGAGCTGAAGTCTCCTTTGTGATTCGCTCATCCCTCAAGCGTGAGGCGTCTTTTTTGAACTCCCAAAGAACATCTTACCTTCCCTAGAGATCCTTGTCAAACTCAATAGGAATCGAATTAAAATGGCAATATCAACTATCGTTTATTGAGCACATCCTACATGCCAAGCGCTTCACCTGATTTTCATATATCATTTCTCTTAATTTACAGCATAATCTTCCAAGTATAGGTCTTGTCATTTCCAACTTAAGGAGCCTGAAGATCAGTGAGGTTAATTAACTGAGCTAAGGTCACGAAGTCTTTAAAGGAGCCAAATTCAAATGCTGAGCTGTCTGTCATCAACGACCCTGTTCTTTCCACTATACTGTGCTTTCCTAAAAAAGTGCCTTCAGGGCCTCATCTTGAAGCTGTGAAGTAATACATTCGCATAAGTACAGTTATAGAGGCTCTGGCTGGCTTTCTTCTCCCACACCTCAGGTCATTCTACAAACTACTAAAGCATAGTCTGTAACCTAAGAAAAAGTCTTCCCAGAGGCCCTTCACCTGCAATCACTGAAGATAAGAAAGCATTCCATACCCACGCCACTCTTAACTCAATCCACAGAGGTCACCCCTTCACTGTTACCAGAGTTTCATGACTGAGCAGAAAGGTAACCAGTGGACCAAAGGGACATTCATTTAACATATAAAACTTGCAAATATCAGCTCCTGAGTAACAGTCACGTACCATGCACTGGCTGCTATGTATGCCCAATATGAATCGAAATATGCAAAATAAACAGTTGAGCATACAAACTTTTTTCCCAAAACAAGCCATTTGCAGATGCAAATGCAAATTGAGGCCATACAGGCGTGAACTGCAAAAAAAAGCCTTAGGACATTCTTGTTTTATCTTTTCAGCTCCAAGAACTTCACAGCTGCTCTTAATGTGTGCGTGAATATGTTATGTGTGTGTTTTGAAAGAAGTGTACTACCTTTCTTAAAATCCTCTATGAATGGCAGATTACGGCAGAAATGTTTTTCTCAAACACCTAAGCTTTCCTAAAACACTGGATCTTATTCTCAGAACCCAGTGTGTTAGGAATAAAGTAAGCCAATGTCATTTATTCTTAAAAGGAAATGTGTCATTTCTTTCAAACTTCTTAAGAGTTTTTTCCTTTAAAGTAATTTTATTTTCCTCTGGAAAACATTTATATAAAACATTAGATTTTATAGATTTTAAAAATTTTCCACTCCATGCTCTTATCAGTTACATGCCATTGAAACTGGGCAGTTTTATTGGTTAAAATAACAGAATAAGAATGTATCAATACTATGTAATGACCTATATGGGAAAAGAATCTAAAAAAGAGTGGATATATGAATATGTATAACTGACTCACTTTGCTGTACAGCAAAAAGACAACATTGTAAATCAACTATACTCCAATAAAAATTTTTAAAAAAGAATGTATTATAGTGTTAAATTCCACTATAGTAAGCCATGTTTTTTTTTTTAATTGTGGCTAAATACCCCTAACATAAAATTTGCCATGTTAACCATTTTTGAGTGTACAGTTAAGTAGTATTAAGCACTTTCACATTGTACTTAATCACCATTATCCATTTCTAGAACTCTTTCTTTCAAAACTGAAACTGACCCTATTAAACAATAACGCCCCATTTTCCCCTCCCCTCAGTCCCTAGAAACCACCAATCTACTTTTTGTCTCTATGAATTTGAATACTCTAAGTGCCTTATATAAGTGGAATTATGCAATATTTATCTTTTTGTGATGGAATATTTCACTTAGCCTAATGTTCTCAGGCTTCATTCATGTTACAGCATGTGTCAAACTTTCTTTTTAAGGCTGAATAATAGTCCATTGTATGTATATGCCACATTTTAACCATTCATTTGTTGAGGGACACCTGGGTTGCTTCCTTCGGCTACTGTATATAACGCTGATATAATCATGGGTGAACAGACATCTCTTCAAGATTCTGCTTTCACTTCTTTAGGTATACACCAAGAAGTAGAATTGCTGGATCATATGATAATTCTTAATTTTTTCAGGAACTGCTATATTGTCTTCCACAGTGACTGCACCATTTTACCTTCTCACCAACAGTGCACAAGTGTTCAAATTTTCTGTATCCTCACCACCTATTTTCTGCTTTTTAAAAAAATTATAACCATCCGAGTGGGCATGAGGGGGTGTCTCATTGTGATCTGATTTGCATTTTCCCTCATATGATGTTTCCCTTAGTGATGTTGAGCATCTTCTCATGTGCTTATTGGCCATATGTATATCTTCTTTAGAGAAATGTCTATTCAAGTTCTTTGCCCATTTTTAAATCTTGGTTGTTTATTTCTTGTTGCTGAGTGTAGGAGTTTTCATGTATTCTGGATATTGACCCCTATCAAATATATGACTTGCAAATATTTTTTCCATTCCATGTGTTGTCTTTTCACTCTATTGACTGTGTATTTTGATGCAGAGTTTTAAAAATTTGATGCAGCCCAATTATCTATTTTTCATTGTGTTGCCTGTGCTTTTGGTGTCATATCCAGAAATCATTGCCAAATCCGATGTCATGAAGATTTTCCGTTAAGTTTCATTCCAAGAGTTTTATAGTTTTAGCTCTTCCACTTAGGTTTTTGATCCATTTTGACTTAATTTTTGTATATGGTGTAAGGTAGTAGCTCAACTTCTTTTTTTGTATATATATATATATATATATATATATATATGTATATATATATATATATATGCACACACACACATATATATGCCACCAATTCTCATTACTCATGGAAGTTTTGTCCTACACAGTCATTTTAAACACTGAATTAGGGAATACTGAACCATTGCTCTAAGAGAAATACAAGGTTAGTCTCCTGAGAGCCTGTGGTCACATTTTTGTCACCTAATCAATACATAACCTTGTATTATGTGTGTTTCTGTTTAAAGACACCCTATTCAATGTACATTGTTGATTTATTAATGTTGAGCTCAGAGCCAACAGTACTATGACTCATGCCCAAATGAAGCTTATCTAACACACTGATTTTCTCTTTAAGATACAACAACTCTGCTCTTAGGAACACTAGAATGCACTTCAGCCCAATGTTTGGAGGCCATTTTAAACAGAAAGATCACCAACCAAAAAATAATAATAATAATAAAAATGAGGAAAATGTGGCACTAAACAGACCATGAAAATGACACTTGTGTTCAGTATGAGAGCAGAAACATGAAGGCAGAGCGTCGCCTTGTTTCACTTCAGTTGGGAACATATGCGCAGATGGACTCAGATGTTTTGCTGCTCTGCAAATGATGTGTCTGCAGATGCCTATGAGAGCACCACACGTATTGATGTGGGGATTATAAATACATTTTAGCGAGTAGGCGAATTCGAAAAAAGCGAATCTCTGAATCATGAGGATTGTGCAAATATGTATTTCTACTTTGCTTCAGGAATCCTTATCTCTCTGACATCCACTGAGAGAAAGAACTGGATGTACAGAAGCCGGGAGGAAAACATGCATGTGCTTAGTCTTGGTCCCTCATCAGGGATTTTGATATAATTTATTGGGCCTTCCCTCCCCTCCCCCAGCAAACTAACTTACCCTCTCTCACCCACAGGCGTAATTTCAGAAAGCACTGAGAAAAAGATGTTTATTCTAATCCTGAAATTATACTCTATGTGGTCATTTGGTCCAAATCATTAAATTTTCTAAAGATAGCTCAGGTTGACTCGAGTATCTAGACCACTTAAACAAATACCTACCTATTGTGGAGATAGAGGCACCTGACTAGCAAAACCCAATGTCCTTAAACATTTGAACAGGTGACTCAGGTACGTTGCCTGGCTGCCATGTAGCTTACTATAGGATGAGACTATCTAAACAACTACTGTGAGTTCTGGTCAGCTTGGCTGTGAGGGATGTTACTGGAAATGAACAGGGATGCGGTATTACTATGTTCACTTCTCTTAAACTGCACTAACCTGAGGTTGCACACGTGAGTCCCAGCAATTCTGAAATACTAATAAGATCCCAATCTCTGAGAATTCAAGGCTGAGGGCAGACATGGGCTTGTGGTGAATCCAAATTAAAGATAACCTTGTGGAGGCTCTGGGGATCTTCAAGCCGGCTTCTCCTGTTGAGACCTCCTTCATGCCTTTCCAAGGAAATGAGTTGATTTTTTAAAAAACTAAAATGGGCTTTTCTGTTTTTACTTCATATTCCTAGCGTTCACAATGAATGCCAGTGTATGTCTATGTACGTGTGCATTGAAAGATATAAGATATTATTCATATTGTGCGTCCATTTTTCTTCCCTCCATGTGTCTAGATCTCAGGATTTTATCACTACTTTCTTTGAGACTCAGGCCTCCTTCAACAGAAATAGACTGTACCTTCTGGTGTTCCTGTGGGTTGAACTGTGTCCCCCAAAAGATATGTTCAATTCTTAGACCCCAATACCTGTGAAGGCAACCTTATTTACAAACAGGGTCTTTGCAGATGTGATCAAGTTAAGATAAGGTCATACTGGATTGGAATGATATTCTTGTAAGAAGAGAGAAATTTGGACACAGAGACGCTGATACCCAGGGGAGAAGAGGACCGAGACAGAGATTAGAATGATGCACTTACAAGCCACAGGACACCAAGGACTGCCACCAATCATCAGAGGTTAGGGAGAGGCAAGGAAGGATCTTCCCCTAGAACCTTCAGAGAGAGCGTGGCCCTGCCTACATCTCTATTTCCAATTCCCAGCCTTAGAACTACATGAGAGAATAAGTTTCTGTGATTTTAAACTACCCAATTTGTGGTAATTTGTTCAATCAGCCGTAGCAAACTAATACAAATGCCTTTTCTGGAAATAGTACTGCTTGTATAATGCTTTGTCCCTCTCATCTCTGAGAATTACTTTGTAATTAAACGTGTCATAGAGAACATCTATATCATTTTCTCATTTTATGGATATGGAAACTGAGATCCGATAACATTATTTGTTGTAGATCACAGAGATATAAAGGGGAAGAGTCAAAAAAAAAATAACACAAACTCCTGACTACTTGATTTGTGTTTCTTTTCAATGCACACACTTGTAAAGAAATTTTAAACTAATGGTTGAAAGAATGAACACGTAATTCTTTTTTTTTTTTTTTTTTTTTTTGCGGTATGTGGCCCTCTCACTGTTGTGACCTCTCCCGTTGTGGAGCACAGGCTCCGGACGCTCAGGCTCAGCGGCCATGGCTCACGGGCCCAGCCGCTCCGCGGCATGTGGGATCCTCCCAGACCGGGGGACGAACCTGTGTGCCCTGCATCGGCAGGCGGACTCCCAACCACTGCGCCACCAGGGAAGCCCATGAACACGTAATTCTTTATCATCCTTTTAAACTACGGTTATAGATTTAGCAGCAAACAAGAAATATATTCAGAGCTACAGGAACTAGCATCTCACTGTTCCAAACGTAGCTTAAGATTCTGCTTGGTTCAATTAATAATTGTTAAATACAACTTATCACATTGTCTTGGATTTTGCTCCTCATTATAATAGCATTTGTAACTGGATTCAGACCTGCATCATTTAACTCATGATTCTAGCAGATTAAACACTTTCTACCTTCCTTTTCCCAAATGTACCCTTCACACATATACACATGCAAACCTACAGTAATGTTTAGACCTTGATTGACGCATTAGGTATTATGTGAAAATCTATACATTTATATATTTCCCAGTGAATAAGATCTATTTCTCCCCAAATTATTATGTATCTGAAGAGCAAATATTAACAAGGGAAGGCTCAGCATCAAGGATAAAAGGTGGGGGCTTCCCTGGTGGTGCAGTGGTTGAGAGTCCGCCTGCCGATGCAGGGGACGCGGGTTCGTGCCCTGGTCCAGGAAGATCCCACATGCCACGGAGCGGCTGGGCCCATGAGCCATGGCCGCTGAGCCTGCGCATCCAGAGCCTGTGCTCCGCAACGGGAGAGGCCACAACAGTGAGAGGCCCGCGTACCTCAAAAAAAAAGAAAAAGAAAAAAAAAAAAGATAAAAGGTGGGAGGATACACTATCTCTAGTGATGGCGAGAAGCACCACGTACCATCATGTCAAAAACAGGAATGATATGAGCTTATTGGTCATATCATTTTCTTAAAACTGAACAGTAAATCTTATTTCACAAGGCTGATTAGAAATAAAATTTGAGTTATTTTATTAACACTTTATTTTATTTTTTTTGCGCGGGCCTCTCCCGTTACAGAGCACAGGCTCCGGACGCGCAGGCTCAGAGGCCATGGCTCACGCCCCCAGCCACTCCACGGCATGTGGGATCCTCCCCGACCGGGGCACGAATGCATCGGCAGGCGGATTCCCAACCACTGTGCCACCAGGGAAGCCCCTTTATTAACACTTTAGATCATCTAGTTATTCCTCTTGTTCACCTGTTAGTAGGTATATAATATCAAGAGTAATCAATGATATATTTACCTTTCTGAATGCCAGAGCATGACATTGACTTTTCTTCAAAATAAGTATTTTCTGTGTAGTTACTGCTGCTTTTTGGTAAGCTGTCTTCAAGAATTATGGTTACCTTCAGAGAAATTCAGTTGAATTTATTTTATAGTGCCTTATGTTTTAGTTACCAAGATTCATTAAAATTCAGTACCACCTGTGCTTTTTGGTATTGCAAGTATGGTGGGACTTATTTTTAAATTAAATTTGTTGTGTTTCATTGCTAGATATGTACCAGTACTCACTGACAACAGCATGTATTTTTTAGCCATGCAACTTTATAGCAACTTCTTTAGTTTTTGTATAATATTACTATATAACCAAGTCGTACAAACTCTTTCTTGTTTATATGTATATGAACATATATATGTATGTATGAATATGTATATTCAATATATATTTATATATGCGACTCCAAAAATACTTTAAAATTGGTTCAACGCATGTACGACAAAAAGTTCTTAATTTTTTTTTCAAAAAATTATCCTTGTGTAATCAAGAAACATCTTACACTTCACCTACTCTTAAACACTGGCAAATTGATACTTTGAATAGTCTACAGCTATGCTAATATGGAGGCTGTTAGCCACATGTGGCTATTAAATTTAAATGAATTAAAAGTAGATAGAAATGAAAATTCAGCTCCTCAGTCACACTAGTCACATTTCTGCTGTTCAATAACCACATGTGGCTAGTGGTTACCTTATTAGGTGGCGTGGATATAGAAAATTTCTATTATTGCAGAAAGTTCTATTGGACAGTGCTGGTCTATAGCATTAAAAGTTAAAATTTAAAGTTAAAAAAGAGATTATTTGAAAAGAATATGAATGTGGACCACTTATGTATTCCAGAGAATTGATTTTAGGACTCTCTAAAACAAAGGCCAAAAGAAAAGGGAAAATAAAGGATCTAAATGTTTTTGCATAGCATACTAAATATCCAGATGTCCTCCTACACCCAGTTCTTCTGTTTCTTTGGTTTTGGTTCTCTGAGTTCTGAATCAAGTTGATATATATCTAGCAGCTATATTTTCCATTGCCTTTTCCACTTATTTCAATAATTTGCATGCTTTCTATCATATAACCAGCCTGTGTAACATGGGGTGATAATCCTTAGCTACGTTGCTTAGAGTGTCATTTCAACTAGGGATTTAGCTAGTTTTCTGAAAACATCCAGATCTAATTCTAAATTCCCTAGTACATAAAATATAGTAACATGTGAACATTATACATAGTCTCTTTTTATTCATGTTATAGATAAATGTTAGGTGGATATAAGGATAAAATATACTTAATTTATATGTCTTAAAATTATATTTATAATTTATTAATTAATGACTTACCATTATTGTTTGTTAATTCAAGTTGAACTTTAATTTTTATATAAAGTTTTAATCCACACCTGGAAAGAGGAAGGGAAAACTTAAGAAAATTCATACAAAATAACACTTCTGCTATGAAAAATAAATTATTTAAACTGAGTGAAAAGAGCTAAATTTGGGCCCTCATTTAAATTTAAATTTCCCCTTCCTGTCATTCATTTCTAGGTTTTAGTTTCAATGTGAATATTAGATAAGAAAAATGAACAAAGCACGCCCTTAAAGATTATTAAATAATATGTCATAAAAATTGCTCAAGGTCAACTCTCAAACACCATAGGGAAAGCTGCTAGCTGTTTAGGGAGCTTCTGACTAACAAATAAAATAATAGTTTCAAAGATGCAAGGGTGCCTCCAGCCAAAAACGGGAAGAAGGGCTCTCCCACAGAGATTATTGTTGTAATGGTGTGTGCTCCTGGGAAAGAGATGGACTTTAATAATGTAACAAGTCTGTCAAAACCTCACAGTAATGCCCTTTGGTGTCTGGCCAGAAAGATGTACTGTGTCTAACAGTTGAAATACTACCCCTGTTTCTTTCCCCAGTCATCAAAACAAAAAGAGTTTCACTTCACTACTTCCCAGTGGACAGTTCTTTGTTATAAAAATTAAAAACAGGACACAGAACACGTTCAAATCGTAAAGCTCACTAAAGTTACATTAATTTAACAGGACAGATTATGAAATTGCCTAAGTGTTACAAGAATGCTCATTCAACTACTGCGCACCAACCTACCATAGGAGAAGACTAATGCTCGTTGTTACACAAGCAAAGATAAATGTAATTTATGAAAGTAATAAGGAAGAGGAGAGGCACTAGCTGGGTATCAATTATTAATACCTTTTAAAATTCTGTTTCCACTTTCTTTTCAATCTTTTCTGATTTCTTTGTCATCTTCAGCTATATTCCCTGGAAGATTCAGAAAGAGAAAAAACAAAAGGATGAGTTAAAAAGAAAGTATGTATAGGAGAGATAGGAGTTGGTTACAGGGTAAATTTTACATAATTAATAAACTGACCATATGTGTATTGATACTTTACCATATCTCCAGCACCATGCTAGGCCCTAAAAAAAGGCACTGATTTCAGCAGATTAAATCTATTTTGTACTTAGGATATATATGGTTTGCCCTAAATAACTTCTGGAATCAACTAGGGCATTAGTTAATTAATCAGAGCCTATGAATAATTATATAATAAAAAGTATATTTAGTGCCACATCATCTTGTATAGACACGTCTTATCATGTAATAATAGTTCAATTATAATTAAAAAAAGGGAGAAAGCCACAATTAGCTGGATTCACCTTGATGAAGGAAATAAGAATTCATTTGGCCTTGATGGACTGTTTACATACATAGAGAAAGAAAGTGGGGAGGAGGGTCTTTGAGGTCTACAAAGAAATGGAGTCAAAAGTGAGCATCTCAGCTGAGAAGACAATTCAGTTTCTACTGGAGAAACAGGATTTTGCACATACATTGTATAGTTATGGAAAATCAGGTCACGAGGATCAGTTAGACGTCCATATCAAGGACCCAAATATGCCTTCCAAAGCAGGCAAGACTTTCTAAGTTACATGGCCGATTAGGCATTTGCAGGCACCC
Organism: Lipotes vexillifer; assembly: GCF_000442215.2. Lineage (NCBI taxonomy): Eukaryota > Metazoa > Chordata > Mammalia > Artiodactyla > Lipotidae > Lipotes > Lipotes vexillifer. Next base: position 3,078,872 of record NW_006793664.1, on the reverse strand, counting down.
TCTGTTGCACTAGGGCCTCAATGATATAAAAGCTCAGAAGTACAATGAGGAATAAACCTAAACTATGGAAAACAAAGATGCAATTGAGGGTCAACCATAATGAGTGATCTCAACGGATTTCTGAAGTTGTTGAGGGGCAGGGTGTGCACAGCCTACTCTACTGCTGTGCCTCTGAGAGGCTGGAGAGCTGGGGAGGAGTCAGTCCCCCCATGAGGCTCTGATGGGGCACCAGGCTCCAGTCTGCAGGGACTGCTGAGAGCTGAGGTTGTCGTCGTGCAGCTGAAGAGAGTGAGATGAACTCAATCAGCACTTAACATCACTCCATCCTTATCCAAAATGGAAAGCAAATAAAAGCTGACGTCACCCCAGTGCCAAAGCCTAGAAGTTCTTCTCTAGAGAAACAGAAAATGTTTGGGGAAAGCTGCAGCTCCCAGCACGGATGCTGACATTCCAGAGTAAATCTCTCTTTGTTCTGCTATTGGGGGACTTGGAGTCTGACAGCTAGCTCCTTGTCCACTTACTGGAAAGAAGCTTTACTAATCAGCATGACATCAGCTCTGTTCATATATCCCGTCATATTTTTGAGTCAGGCAGGAGACCTGGCTAGAAAAGAGCCACAAGTGAAATTCCCACCAGATTCCCACCTGCGCATTTGAATGTGAGTTCCACAGCAGTTATGTGGAGCTGCTTGTGAGCAACTCAGCAACATCACTCCTTCTCTTTATGCACAGGCGGGAAGCCTGGAAAAGTACACTTCCTAGACTGACTCAGTGGGAGGCACCTGCACAAGATCTGGAAGGCACAAGAGAACAAGTCATGGCTTCCGCAGACAGCGGAGGTGAGTGTTTGCCAACACCGCTCACAGGTCCTCTTGTGAGTCACTCACTGCTCTGGTCCCTGTACTTGCTCATTTTCTGAAGACCAGGAACAACTTTCTGGACCTGAAACACCACCAGTGCTTCCTATGGTTTTGTAAACCTCTAATTTCCTGTGTTCAGCTTCTTCTCTTTTTCTGAATGAAATTTGTCCTATTCAGAGATATATATGAAGAGACTCATGTATTACTTTTACTTTTATACATAAAAGTAAAATAATTTTTAAAAATCAACATGAAAGATAGCTGGCACTAGAGTTAAGAGAGCTAACTTAGAGAAGAGAAGAAGATACCAGGAAAAAATAACTAAAAAAACTGGATTCCTCTTCTTAGACAAATTTTACAATAAAATACATCCTTGAAACAAAACAAGATACTATAAAAAATAAATGGAGAATAAAAGATATTTAAATATAATAGCTGAAGTAAATGACTCAACAGAAAGATTTACAAAACAAATGTGAAGAAATCTAAACTAAAAAGCTTAAAGACAGCAAGATTCAAAGATACAAAAGAAAACAGAAAAAAATTTAAAAGAAATTACCAAAGAAATGATAAAAGAGAAAAGTCCAAAATCTAAACAAATGCTCTAGGAGATTTTGACGGTTTTGGTGGGGTTTTTTTTACACTTGATCTTGATCACCTAAAGGTTATTTTCATTCCTTAAACAAGTAATCTCCTTACCCCATCGTTAAGACCCATTATTCCCAGTACATTTGTTTTTCAATTTCAGCAAAAATTTAGTCTCTTAACACCTCTGCTGTCTTATCCAGTCTAGATTCCCTGTGATCACATCACATCAAGCATTCACTTAGCAAGGGATCTTTCATGTCCCTTTTTCCTTTTGTACCATTCACTGGGACCAAACCACGACCTTGGACCAACCCAAGAAATTTCCTTCTGTTCCCACACAATGCTGGGGAGGAAACCACGCAATCAAATAGATGCAGTGTAGTAGTACACCAGAGCAGATCATTCTTTTCCTGAGAGCTAATGATTAAATATTCAGAAATCTTGCAAGTCAGTTGCTAAAGCATTGACATCACCCACGTCGGGAATGTTTATACCAACAAAACTGGCAAATGCCACAAATCAGGGCATTTCATTTTTTTCCAAAGAGCCAATTTACAGCCCACCACTGCCACTTTTCTGCTCTCCAAACCCACCTGGGCCCTCATCTCCCCAGATAATCCTTTTCAGTTTCATCATCAACTTCCCACTCCATTCTCCATGAATTATTTTCCAAAACTCCATTCTCCTCAAACGTCTCACTCTAACCCTCTTTCACTCTGGTCACACTTCATAATGAAAATAATTACATCAGTCCCTGATTCTCTCAGTGTCCTGGTCTCCCTACATTCTTCCATTCTAATCTTTTCCTTCTTCCTTCTTGTTACAAAGTTTTCCCCTTTCACCTGGATCTCATCCCCTTTTGCCTCCTGAGAAATTTTTGTTCAACTATCTTTTTCCTGTGTATATATTAGTTTCTTCTCATTAGATTGTAAACATTCTCAAATTTCTCTAATTAGAAAAACAATATCCCTTAGCCCCCCTGCATCCATCTCCAACTATTATACTCTCCTTCTTGATCTTAGGACCAAACCAGGCTTTCTGAAGGGCACCTCTCCATCCACTGTGTCTGCTACGGTAGCTCTGGAGCCAGACAGCTGGAGTTGAGATTCAGTGTCTATCTCTTACTATTTCTGCTGCCTTAGACAAGTGACTCAACCTCTCTGTGCCTCAGCTTCCTCATCTGGCAACTAGGGAATACAGTCATACTTATCTTAATAAAGGGGTTGATACAGCTAAAGCACTTAGGTAAGTTCCAGACACATAGCAAATAGAAACTGTCAGTTAGGCACTATGAACCATTGCTTCTACTCACCTCACTGTCCTCCACCCCCCAGGTCATCAGAGATCCTCACATTGCTAAGTCTAATGCACATATTTCAGTCTTTATGTTTTCAAACTTTTCGGCAGCATTTGACCTTGAATCCTTGGGTAATTCCCCCTTCCCTTCGGTTCCCTGCCACACCATCTTCATTATCTTCTAACCATGCATACTATGTTCTCCCCATTCTAAAAGGCTAGCATATCTGATTACACCATGTTCTTCCTTGACCCTGTGCTCCTCGAAAATGTCCTAAGTCAACTGGCTCACAAAAAATATTTTTGAGAATTTTATCATCATTATTATGAATAACAATTACTGTCAATAGACAGAGATAGGTGAGTGACAGATAACAGGTTCAAACCAATCCTTACTATGTGTTGTGTAAGCTAAATCCCAGTTTCCCGTCCTGTTTGGTGTCACTATACTATTCGTAAAAGGTTCATTGGCAGGAAAGTGACATGTTACAGGTAACATCCAGTTTATATTATAGTATTATAGTTTGTATCCTCTTAAATAATAGTCAGACACAGAATCATTCATGAGTCAGGCCTCAGGCCTCATCCCTAAGGGATCAGGTAATGTGGATTGCATCATACTTACACCATGTTCTTACAAGGATGGAAATGTCTCCAAGATACTTTTGCCCATCCATACTTCCTGAACACCACTAATTTCACCCAGGCAAGCTTCTTTCTAACGCCCACTATGTTATCCTGCACACCTCTGATTTCGCCAATGAAAACTCATTCCTAAGGTTAATTATGCAAAGTAACAAGCCCCTCAGTTGTTGATGGGAGATAACCAAGCTGAAACACTTGTAGGAGCTGCTTGTGAAGAATGACCTTCCTCATCAGCTGAACACCCCCTGAGGTGTGTGTTCCTGATTAGAGCAACTGGCTGTCCCATCTAACATGGAGAATATCTCACCAGCTCCAGGGAGGTTTTGTAAAGTAAATCATAACGGGTCTTGTCATACCCTTTCCCAAAGCGAACCATTCTTCTTCCTGCACCTCCCTCAGCCCCTCTTCTCCTGGAGAAATTCCATAAGTGACCCAGATCGATCGCTATTTAACGTGACTTCCTCTGGGATGCCTCCCCATCTCCAAAGAAGCCTGGTAAGTGCCTCAACTGTGAGCTCTGCTCCACTCTGCTGTGGCGTTGTTGCATTTTGTTGAAATTGTTTATATACTTATCTTTTTTTCTCTTTAAAACTCTACATTCCTAATAGCTAGCATTTATTGAGCCCTGTGTGTCCAGCACTGTGTTCATTCATTAACATGTGTTAATTTACTTACTTCTTAAAATTGTATTATAATGTAAACCCTATTATTGTTGTCCACATCCTTATTTTTCCAGTTTTACTGAGGTATAATTGATGAGTAAAAATTGTATATATTTAGGGTGAAGAAAAACCCTCTACATTCCTTAAGAGCAGAGACAGGGTCATTGATTTTCTGTTTATTCCCAGGGGACCGCCACACACCTGGTGCCATGTAGGTGCTAAGTGAGTGATCTTAGAATGGATGAAAGGGAACAAGCCTAATAGCTTATATTGGAAACTGCTATTTTATTCACAATTATCAAACATTTTGAATGCCTATGATGCAAAACGACATGTACGATGATCTGGAAATATGAAGAGATATAAGTCAGGAGCCCCAATCTTCTGAATTCACATTCTAGTTAGCTAGATAGATACACAAAATAGGCAATGGTAATAGAACATGGATAAACATGTATATCCCCACTTTCAGGGGCCAAAACTGACTGTCAAGTCAATCAGGGTAATACCATCCTCTTGTTCTTAAAATTGATTCCCTTATCTAGGCCTAAGTCAGTAAGTTTTGACATTGCCCTGATCAGACCTTGCTTTAGAAAAGGGCACATGACACATTTTAGGGCCAGTGAGACACAAGGGGAGTTTGCCTGGGATTTCTGAGAAAGAAATCTTACTCTTTTAGAGCTTTCAAGAGAAACATTTCCTCTTCCAGTATGTGTGATGTACCCATAAAAGCCTGGAACTGCAGCATTTTGCTATTAAGGAGGCAGTGAGTCTTACAAAAACCTAACATAATAAAAGGCAAAGGGGAGAGATAGAAAGAACCAGTTCCTTTGTACACAATGATGTGCTGCTGAATCAAACCAGCCCTGAAGCTGTGTCTCATATGGGCTTTCCATTATAACTGAATTTTCCCTTATCTCAGTTTTCTCCCTACTTTCCATTATTTATATTTGAAAACCATTAATTATAAGTGTGAAAATAGGACACAGAATTCAGATTCCAAGATTTGTATTTAATTTATTCCTCAGTATGCACTGGCTAATAAAGCTGCTGTTTTGACCAGTATGGCTAGTCACTTAAATTAGACTAATTAAAATAAATACACTCAGGGGCTTCCCTGGTGGCGCAGTGGTTGAGAGTCCGCCTGCCGATGCAGGGGACACGGGTTCGTGCCCCGGTCTTGGAAGATCCCACAT
>NW_006793664.1:3069619-3072897 GCF_000442215.2 Lipotes vexillifer | reverse complement strand
CACTCAGGGGCTTCCCTGGTGGCGCAGTGGTTGAGAGTCCGCCTGCCGATGCAGGGGACACGGGTTCGTGCCCCGGTCTGGGAAGATCCCACATGCCGCGGAGCGGCTGGGCCCGTGAGCCATCGCCGCTGAGCCTGCGCGTCCGGAGCCGGTGCTCCGCAACGGGAGAGGCCACAACAGTGAGAGGCCCGCGTACCGCAAAAAAATAAAAAATAAAAAATAAATAAATACACTCAGATACTAGAGTGGTCTGGTGGAATTAATCAAACCACCTGTAGTTTTGGCATCAGGTAAACACTCAACCTGGTTTGAACTACCAGGCATTTGCTTATTAGATATTTAATTGTAGAAGAAAAAGAATCGGGGGGAGAGAAAGATGGTAGCACACGAATCTTAAGGAGGAGACTGAAATGGAATAACCATCCTTCAAAGGCAGAATGCTGCCTTCTGTAAGAAAGAAGTTCTGTACAATTCATAGAATGGAACAGAAAAAAATTCAAGAATAACTATAAAATCACTGTAAGATGATTAGGAGCGAAATCTTTTTAAGGCAGCATTCAAACATATCAACTACAGAGTGACCTATCCTCCAGTGCCTGAGGTTTAGCTGAATTCCTTATACGACTGGAGGTCAAATAAAATGTATTTTTCAAGTGCTTTGAGAAGTTATCCTCATGCTTGTTTGGAAAATTTAGCACAGCAACAGCATTCAGAAGTAAATCCCAGCCCTACAACCTGCATAGAAAGAAGGTATAAACTGAATCTTATTATTTCTGCTGCTTCTCTGTTTCCTACACAATCCAAGGTAACTGAAAAGAATTAATTTAACTCTTACAGATCATCAGTTTATTTCAAGAAATTTCCAGAATATTTTGTACGTGATCATTTTAGAACATTCCTGTTTGACGATTTCTCTTTCCATAAAAAATGCCTGATTCTACAGCCTCAGTTCAAAGTGTTGAAAGGATTATTCTTATGCACTAAATCCCACTGCCAACCATACTTGGTCTGTTACCCTAGCAAGCCGTGTAGGTACAATGTGAATGAAATAAGGCCAGTGCATATGCCATAAAGAACTAGTAAGTTATGGCAAAGAAAAAAATGATGGGTTCACATAAAAGAAGACAGAGAATAGTCTTAAAGCAGGGTTCCTCAATCTCTGAACTATTAACACTTTGGGTCACTATTAACATTTTTTGTTGTGGGCCATTGCCCTGTGCATTATGGGTTATTTAACAGCATCTCTGGCCTTCACCCTTTAGATGCCAGTAGCCCCCAGTTGTGACAATCAAAAACGTCTCCAGGCATAGCCAAAAGGCCCCTCTCCTGGTTGAGAACCACTGGTTTAAGTAAAATAATTTTCAGATGAAACGATGATAAGTTGGTGCTTTATGAGCATTATCTAATTTTCACAGGGCCTTGAAAAGCAGATACTATTAGTTCATCTTAAATGGAAATGGAATTAGCGTGAGATGGAGCAAACAATGACCCAAGGCCCAACAACGGTCCTGGATTCAAATGCTGAATGTGTCTGGTACTGGTCTAGGCCCTGGACATTGAACAGTGATCAATAAGACATAATTTTTGTCCTCAAGAAGCTTCTAGTGCTTTGGCTCCTGGCTGAGGGGTGGAATGGAGACAGTGCTATGGGAGGCCATCTGAGACTCTTCATGCAGCCTTGGAACTGGCAGGAGAAGTGGTCAGAGGAAACTTTCTGGAGAAAGACCTGAGGGGTGAAATGGAATTAGCCAGATTAAGGAAGGTCAAGATGGGCTTTGGAGGCCAAAGCAGAGAGGAAGAGCAAACAGGATTTACAAATGCCAGGAGTTAAAAGAGAACGTGGCACAGTTCAGCATGGCTGAAGAAGGGGATGGGGAAGAAATGACAGTACTCCTCAAAGTGTCTTAGAGCAAAATGATGAGCCGGAAATAAGATCAGTTATTTTCTACAATCCTTATCACATGTTGGAAAAAGCTTACCTGTGCTTCCAAGGAAATCCTGGTCTACACATATGGATCAGCCATGGTGTTGGTTTGACAATAGAATTTGTGCTGTGTTCTTGACTAAGCATTAAAAACGACATAAAAACACTAGGATGAGATATCTCAACCTGTTGAAAATAGAAAATAGTAGAAACTCAGTAGGCATTAATGTTATTTATTTAATTTTATTCGTGTTATTACTTATCTCCATATAGCTTGGAACTTTTTTTTCCAGAATATTCTCACACACACACATCTAGTAAAAATATATATAATTTCATCAAACTTCAGAAGCTGTCTAAACTGTGCTGCTCATAGTATTGAGCAAGAGGCACCTCAGAGGTCTACTCAGAGCCGGAGGGAATTGGATTTCCAGAAGCTTCTGTCACCCAGAGCTAGTTTAGGGGAACTTTACTGAGAAAGCAGACCTGTGAAAAAAGTCCAAGAGTAGACAGTTATTTACAGTGTGCTTCAATTCACTTCAAGACATTGTATGTGTGCTTCATGAGCATATTTATATATTATATTTAAATTAATTTCCTCCCAGTGAATGTAAAGAAAACATTTAACTGGGTCTCAAGATGTAAGAGAGCCAAACCTTCTCTTTGGTGTTTTTTCACTGTCTTCAACTTGTATTTTTAAGCTATAAAATTCATCATTACACCTACTGGATTTAGGAGACTAAGGTGTAGTGTGGCTTAAAAAAAGCACTGGCACCACAGTCAAGAGATCTGGGTCTCTTGATATTTTATAAATAGCATGATTGACACTGTGTTGCCATAGATAAGTCACATGAATTGATCGACGTACGTCCTGACAACCTCACCAGGTTGTCGTGGGGATAAAAATAATGAAATCCTATACAAGTGCTTTAAAAAGTGAGATGAGTAATGAAAATATTTTGGGGTGTGATGTGTGCATTTTACGGCTCCCAAATTCTAAGCGACTACATTTTTAAATGTTTGAAAGCTTCCCTTTGCCTCCACGAAAGAGAGAGAAGAACCACAGGAATAGGACTTTTGATGGGACCTTAGAACAAACCCAGTCTCTGCTAGATTTCCGTGGATTCCTTCATCAACCTCCTTCTCAAGCACGGCACCTTTTTTCCCCTAATGCCCCATCCCCAGCCATCCTCCTTTCTCTCTACAAGATTGCTATCATTGTAGTGTCAATAGATACAGTTTCTTCCATAAAATGCATCCCAAACCCTTCTTTGACTTCACTTTCCTCTTCAGCTACCACCTATTTTTTCTCCTTCACAGCTAAATATCTTTTAAAAGTTACTTATACACTCTT